>NC_142203.1:43164875-43318125 GCF_049639895.1 Pseudopodoces humilis | reverse complement strand
ATTCCCTGTCACGGTCTCTGCTTCGGTTACGCCCTCGGTCGTGCTCGTCTCTATAGCTCTGATCCAGGTTGTTTCCCCAGCTTTGGCTGCGCCCTCCATTTCCACTGTGCCAGCTTCTCTCACTGTAGCCACTTCGAGCACTTTTGCCATCAAATTCTGCATGGTCATCCATTACATCTAAAGCTCTGTCCTCATAGTCAAGGGAGGGGCTTCTCTGCAGCACAGCTGCCTGCACTTTCCTTGGTCTTTTCACTACCTGTTCAGTGCAAGAGAAAACAAAGAAACAAACAAATTCTATCAAAGATCAGAATGTGAAATTGAACAGATAAATATTCTTCATGTGTCAAATATATATTCTATTTATTATTGGGCAAAATCTGTGTATGCAGAACATCATTTGCCTCACGTAACTTCTATTTTCTTGTTATTCAGTAAAATAAACATTATAAAATAAACATTTTATTCTCAGTTTTTCAGTAAGATAACTTTGTGATACTGTTGATTAATTTTCATTTGTTTCACCTGCAGAAACTATGTCTTTGTTTTATTTATTTTGTACTTTGCACTTGGCAAAGGACTGCTTTGTTTTGTACACTTTATAGAAGAAAACCAAAATCCTGACTGGTTACACAGGTACATAACACTGGCGCTACACTGATTACATTTGGAATTTACTTACAATGGTGGCCACTTTCCCACTTTTCCTAAGTTGCTGTACTGCAAAAGAGTGTAGAACATTTTCCATCGGGGTCCCATTAACTATGACCACTCGGTCATTTTCTCTGGAAATGGGGAGGGAGATAAAAAAAGAAAGAGAGGATTTAAGAGAAGTCTTCATAAAAATAGCAGAAATTTTTTTTTTTCTTCTTTTAACAGAGGAAACTTATGGATTTAGTTCAGTTTATCAAGGAGCTTTGCTTTTAAACTCTGTTTGCTATATCAATTCCACAATATGTGAATACTAGAAACAGCTTTTGGTACATCTAAAAATTAGACATTGAGCAGCACTATCTTTGTGCATATAGTGTGTTCAGCTTAAGCATCTTGTCATAATATTTATTAAAGAACATTTGTGATGCACATTGAAACAGGACTCCTAGTTTTAAATAAGAATTTAATGAAAGCTTCAAACTGCTGAAGCCATTAGGCAAATATTCACAAGTATAACTGCAGTACATTTTTCCTAAAGTCTGGTGTTCACATCTGGTCACATCTACTCTGTAGAAAGGTGATTGAGAGAAAAAAAATCCCAATAAAACAGTAATACACAAAAGTCTCCCTTGCCCTAAAATACAGACCAACTAAGATTAGTAACTTTTCTGTTAGACCTCCTGTATATCAAAGAGACCACTAACACCTCACCGACATAACCCCATATGAAATAGCCCCACAACACTGATTAATTTAACCCCATAAACTTCATAAAGGCATTTCAATGCAAAAGTGAAGATTAAAAAAAAAAACCCAAATTACCACTCCTCATACTCCTCATATTAGTTTATTCTGGTGACTACCCAGTTACAGTCAGAGCATGAGCTCAAAAAATTACTAGTTACTTTGCCATTTTCTGCTAGATAAAAGAAATCTTTGGTACCCACTATTTTATCTTCATTATAATCAAATCACATTGCAATCTTTTTTTTAATTAAGAAGATTATATACTCTAAGCCTCAATTTGTAAGGCACTCTAACTCCTAAATGATTTTTGTGCCTCTTTTCATATCCTTCCAATTCCTTTTAGTGGATGAGTAGGCCAGAAAAGCATGCTATATTTCAGTAGCACTTTCATCCAGGTTTACGCAAGAATTAAAGTAGATCTCTGGACAGTCCATACATCCAAAGCTAGTATTGAACTTAACATTGCACTATTATGTCAAGAGGTCCATCTAAACATTTTACCCTACAAAAGATGACAGGATGATTTTACCCATACGCTCTGAAGGTTAGACCTATATTCCTTGATTTGTTGGAGGAACAGCTTTGTCTTCAATTTTCTTCAGAATGTGTTTTGTCTGAAAGTGCCCAAATATCTTGGTATTCCCTTGCCATCATCAATTTACCTATGATCTTTCATAATTTATGGACATCATTTCATTCCCAAATCACAGGTGATTATGGTGTGCAGAGCTCACGGTTATAAAATGTAGGATTTATACACTTGTGTTAAAAATTATTTATTATGTGCTTTACAATTACCCTTTTATTTAGTTACTCAACAACTCCTATGCCAGCCATTTCATTTTCTGACCAAAAATAAATGCATGGCAATAGGGACAGAATCTACTCTCATGATTTATTATTCCTGCACAATTATTTGACATTTTTCCAAACTGTCTAGTCCTCATCAGGTATTTCAGATCAAAGAATGAAAATATGATGTAGGACAGAAACTTTAAGCCTACAGACTAATTGTTTGTACATGATAGATGCTGCCTCACCAAGGATGAAGTTACCAGAAAGACAACAGAAACTATTTCCATAATTTTTTCTTTCAGATATAAAATCAAACCTTCCTTGGGCTGTCTTAAGCCATACTTGGAAACTAATGATTAATCACTAAACATGTTTACTAGAGGAGGAACAAGGAGGATGTTAAGGAGGATGATTTTAAGATACTAAGTATTTCTACTATTTTTTTAAATGAAATGCAATCTTGAAAGAAACATACTTAACTGTTAAAGACTTTTCAACACCACCACAGAAATGTAATGTCTTGCTAAACAGCAACTAACACCTCTATGTAGGGTTTACTTGTTTTGTTGTTTTGGGTTGATTTTTGTTTTTTTTTCAAAGAGACATCTAGATATTCAAGAGAGCACCAAATCTTGAGGTGATTAAATCATCAGGATTTCAACCACATCTATGTAAAGGATTTATATATTCTACAGCCATGCCACTCAAAATGCCAGACAACGGAAAAAGTGCTTACTGAAGTAATCCATCTGCTGGACCACCTGGGAGAACATCCGAAATTACAATTGATGTTTCACCATTTTCAAAATGAGGGTTATCTCTGCCGCCAGAAACTGCAATCCCAAATCCTCGTTTTGAATCCTTTACAACAAAACCAAATACAACAAAACTTCAATACATTGACAGGAATTTTGACAGGGAGAAAGAAGAGGAACAAGAATGTTCTCATGATGGTACTCCAAGTAGATATTATATAAAATATGATAGCTGCAGGCAGAGTGCTGCAGACACACACAGTACCTCTAGATTTGAGAAAGATTAGGTTTACACATCCATGTATCAAAATGATAAGTTTCTGTCTTCCAAAACCTCTACAGCCTTCTGATTGTTGGTAGTTAAGTGAAAAACTTACTAAATTTGCCTGCATTTTGCTTCACCATCCCATGGGTTATTTATAGCAAATTTATTGTTAGGTAAATCAATTTTGTTAGTGATGCTTGGGAAAGTGGAATAGCTTTCCCAGGATCTCATCTTCATTATGATTGCTAAGTAGTTTGTGACAACTACTTACTCCTCAATCAAAATAAAAAGATCATGGTTGATTACAAAGAGCAATTAGGGAACTTATACATTGTCTATATAATATTCATCCTCTGTCACAATCAACTATTTTAAATATGTAAAGTATGTCAAACCTGTCATCACAGAAATAACACATCCATAGAAGTCCTAAGACAGCATTCATAAAACCAAAGAAATGCTTCACAGAATGCCAAGGAACAGCACTAAACCTGGTAACTTTTAGCATAACTGAACTGCTGACAGCAAGGTGAGCACAAGTTTAAAAAAAAAACCACAGAAGTTTAATTTCATCTAATATTTAACATACACATCATCACTAAAAATTACAAATTATGCTACATTTGAGCAAAATGTTTTAACATAGTGGCAAAGTAACACATCAAACGGAAGTAATGTTTTTCCCCCAACACCCACTCAGCATGTGTAGTCCATTGTATGTCACCTCGTGTTCCACTAATGCTGATAGTAAGCGATTATTTCTTTGAGGAGGAAAAAAGCAGTGTGGTTTTCTTTCAAAACAGCACTTCACTTGCTACAGCTCAGTTTTACAGGAAGCAGTTTGATGTTTTACACGAAAACAAGAGATTCAAAATAATGGTAAAATTCAATGACAGTGGCCGATACAGCAAGTTCAGCAGCCCTTTGCCATCTCAGCAGCCTAAGCCTATCTATGTGGTAAAGAAGTAATGCTGATTTACACAGTATCAGAGATCTGAAATGCTGGAAATTACAGGAACTAAGATCTTCTGCAATTTTTTCCTGTCTTCCTCTGTAACCTCAAAACTAACCTCTTCTCAACCATACTTTCTCACATGAAACAAGCTATATAGAAAAGAATAATATTTCACCTTGGTTCATCAAGTTCAGTTCACTCCAGAAGATGTGAAAAAACTTGAACAACTCAGTGCAGGCTGCTCACTGAACCCAGATCATCAGAACAGCTGGGAAGAGTGCCATCACCACTGCAGCCCAAACTGCACACCTTGTACTGTGGTGTGGCAGCCTAGCTATTAGAGAACACAGGCGTAAGTGCTCTGTTTTCTTTAATTCAAAAGGAACTCCACTTGATGAGATACTTCCTCTTTTCTTGAAAAAACCTTTTATAGTGACACCTACAGTACACCTGTTTTATAAGTTTTAATGACACTGTTTTTCCACTGGATTCTACACTAGTATATATTAAAGTATATTACAAAAATAAAATCGGTGGAATCCTGTTCAGTGATTATTACAAAGCTTGGACATTAACCACAACCTGTTTGATAGAAAACCATCTGCTTTACTTTTAAGGCTCTTCAATGATAAATTTAGCTATGTGGCTGACATGGGGTATTTGAAAGACCAAACAGTAGCAAATATTAAATTGTTAATTGAATTTACTCCTAACATTAAAGAGATGTGCTATGGTAGGAGTAGCAACTAAGCTTTAAAATAAAAACCATACCTGATTTGGACAACGAATGAATCCTATTCTAGACTCAGACATGCTAATAAAATCTGCTGCAAAACATATTCAGAGTAAATATGTTTACTCTGAGTATTCAGAGTAACAGAGTAACATATTCAGAGTAAATATGTTTAGTTTTCAAATATTCAACCAGTGCTTGAATATTTGAAAACTAAAAATATAATGGGCACTCACTCACCTTTTGTAAGGTCACTGTGTACTGTTCCCATATCAGCTCTTCCATGCCTGAGGCCTGTTGCACACAGAAACCAATTAGTAAAACACACAGCATATAACTATTTAAATTAAAACGTGAAATATCCCACTAAAACACAGGTTTAAAAATATATGCATATTCTAATATTTGGGGAGAATTAGTTTGAAATTCATATATTTCAATTAATGACAATTTTTCTTTAAAAAAAGGAAAAAATTATTAATAGGTCCAGAGTGGTGGAATCCCTTCACGTTTCACTGATTTAACAGCTCATTCTGATTTTCTGGAAAATCCTATTCAGCAAAAGCATTTAACTCAGATCAACTAGCATTCTATAGCCCTAGGTCTATAGATTCAAACACACAGAAAATACTTATGGAAGACCTTTCTGTCCCAGTATGCAGTAAGATTAGCAGTTGAAACTGAGGTTTTCAAAATGAACTAGACTTCAAATCTCTTGTGTCTTGTTCATGTGGATTTAACAAAATGTTTTGTCCGCTATGAATTACATAACTAAATATTTAGGTTCCCATCAAGAAATTAAATTTTACAGGAAAACACAATATATCACTATATAGTACAGATGTAGCCATTTCTGTGACACTTCTCAGAGACTTTTTTTTCCACATTTCCAGTTAAAACTGATCACTTTATCTTACATGATATAACCTGAAATCTTTCCAACATCGCAGCTTAAAATATAATACAGAATAATCACCCAGCTGTGATGCATCATATAATACACAGCCAGCCCCTTCAGTGTCTGCCCTGTAAAACTAGGAGAAAAATGAGCCACTGCACTGCAGAAAAATGACACTGCAAGCATTTCAAAATGGAAAGTATCCACTGCAGAAGAAAAATCCAGGCTCTGCATAAGTATGTGCATTCATATACTTAAGCCATAGGTTTTATTTGTTGAAAATGGTCTTCCTTTATCTCAGAAAACTGAATTACAGACAGAAGCTCAGTTCAGACTTAATGGTCTTTTTAAAGGCATCATAGGGAGTACTGACAACTAAACTCAGAAACAATAGACAGAGAAGTGACACAAGAAAGGTATGCCTGTACTTTAAGGCATCCCTTGCATTTTCAGAGTAAGACTTCTGGCAGTGCACAACTGTTCAGCAAGCTGTGGACATTATTTCTCATATGCAAAAAAAACCTTGTTGCATAGTTTCAGTTGATTCTATGCACCACAAAGAGAAACTAGACTTACATTTTCACTCGCACATTCACTGTATTGAAAAAAAAAAGTAAGTCCTACTCAGAGATCCTGAAGGAATATGCAAAACATTCAGCATTCTTACCAGGAATTTTACAACACTGAACAGTGTAAAATTTCCACTGTTCTGCCAGAAAATGAACAACGCTTTCCAGTTTCCAGTACTTCTGGCGTCTAATTAAAAAGAAAATTAAAAATAGATGTAGGAGATGATGGCTTATACTAAAAGTAATACATGTAAGTAATTGTTTCTAAATTTTGACTTGTCTAGATCGGACAAGAATGTGTTCATGATTATTAATATTCAAAACATGTGTCTGTGGTCAGTGTTGAATGTGCTGAATCACATAATAAAATTGCTTCATCTGGTAATACCATTTAACCAGTTAACATGTCTAAGCTTTCAGCTATCTGAAACTGAACTCACTCAATATATTCCCTTACAAAGAGAATCTCTGCCACAAGTGAAAAATTCCTCCTTAACTAAGATCTTCTTTTGAACTGCTGTGATGCTGCTGTATATGGAAGCAACTAGGCTTGCTTACCTGGCATGTATCAAACAGTTTACCTACCACTAACCCCTCCTAGAGTGCTGCTTTCCTATGTATTTTTAAGCCCTGCAAAAAATGAGTCTGTGCTGAAAAAAGGCCTCAGTGTCATTTAAATTCCATCTGACTTCACTGAATAAAGTTTTAGAAATGAAAGTCAGTACCAAATGATGGGTAAGATTTGAAGGACCAGCAGGTAGGTTCAAATTTTGTAGAAGCACAGAAGATGGGAAATGTTCTCCATCCTCCTCCTGGTAAAAAAGCCTCAACAACTTACGCATGTAGCACAAACATCACTTGAATTCAGTTTGCACTGTATGCAGCTCCTACAAGCACCACCTCCCAGCCAAGAATACTGAGGCCAGCTCTCAACAGGTGCACGAGTAAGGCAGGTAGAATGCAGTCACGGGGAGCTTACTACCCATGGGGATGAAAGACAGGCCTGAGAAATGACTGTTTATTCAGTACAATACTGCAGGAAAAGGACTGAGGAAAGCACTGTAAAGATACCAGGAATGGATGTAAGGATATGAAACAGGAAACTTACAGGAATTTCTTCCCAGAAAACTAGGCCTTCCGTGAGCAGTGGCGTAAGTATAACCTTGTGCACAAGTGGAGAGAGATGTACTGGGTAGTAAACCAAAGCATCATAACCCTACAGAGTTATGTTACTTTACTCTGACAAATAACTCTTACGGTTCTGGTCAGAAAGAAAAAAAAAGTAGTAAGAATGAAAGAGAAACTACTGCCTACAGACGCTAAAATTAAGGTCTTGCAAGATGCCAAGACTATAGCATCATCTCATTTGTGCCTAGAAAAAAGATCGTCAGTGACTGTTTCAGGTACATTCTGTGTAAATCTGGGGGTTTGTTTTTACCTTGACACTGTTACTGAAAATTCAAAAGATAATTAAGCAATTTGCTTTTAAATTTGTTGAAGTAATCCATTTTTTTAAACTGCTCCTTGGGAAACTGTCTCCCATTTGCTGTCCTCTGCATCAGGGAAGGAAAGCACACTATGTACTTGCACGGCTGATTTTGTACAATGTATTTACCAAGACAACACGATTAGTTCTGCTGTACTGATAAAGCAATGCAGGCTCTGCAACACAGTTCAAAGAACTGAATGGTCACCTCGGAAGCCCATAAGGCAAAAACAATCTCTAAACAATAATCTCTTTAATATTATAAAACATACTACTGCTGCTTGCCATTGTCACGATGCTAACCCATACGGTCAGAGTAATGGAGAAGATTGAGAGGGAGGGAGAGACTACAAATGTTACAAATCAGTCAGGGACTTGATCAAAACTAATATCTAAGTCTCCACCCGGATTGCGAAATTCCTGTACTCCACATTTAGTGATGTGACTCTCCTCTGAATGCATCAAGTGATGAGTTATGAAAAGCCTTCATCACCTTGCCAATTTCTTCATACTTCATCTGTAAGGAAACACAAAGGGATCCTGAGCAGCTTGTGCATCCCTTACAGGATCGCAGTTTCACTGCAAGATTGCACACCAAAACACTGGAGAGAGAAAGGCAGGCAAAATGGTTAAGAACCCCACCTCCAGCTACTAACGCTAACTGTTTTACAAGTCCACCCAGGTTTCACATAGACAACAGGCTACCTGCAGTAAATGCAAATTATTGTAACTAGCTAGTCTAAATTCATTAGGGACTATAGTCAGTCCATTTCTAATTAGAACACTGTAGTCAGGATTTGCTTAAATCTGTCTAATGCTCATACACTAAAATGACAGATGCTTTCCAAAATACCCAAAATAGACTGTTTAGCAGAATCTTTGGCAGGAAACTAGTCAAAGTGCTAAAATCGCTAGTGTGCAACAAACAGGCAGCTGTTGCTGCTTTAAGTGACAATCACCAAGAGATTTATGCAATTACTTGCTACTGAGAGATCACAGAGGACAACTTCATTCACGCCGAAAGAACAACAAAACCAGAAGACCTGCCACAACAATCATCTGGCTATAAAAGTGAGTTGGAGAGGGGAGGGATATGTGAGGGGAGGAGGGGAAGAAAAGATGTGGAGCAAGATGCAACAAAAAGCAACTCACGTGCCCTTTCAAAATCCCCAACTTTTTGACTGCATGTGACCACATTCTCTGCAGAGCTTGAGCTGTCTTCATTGTTGCAGGATATAATCTGTGAGGGAACGCCGTACATCCCGTCTTTTCATCTGTTTCCACCACTCAACATGGTTATGTAATTCTAATACAATAGTGGCCTACATACTAGAACAAATCCTGCTGTCAGTTTCACACAGAAACACATCAAAACCGCAGCAAGGAAATGCACTGTGAGTTTAACTAACTCCCAGTTTGAAAGATCCCAGGAAAATGCAGTGCTGTAATCTTATGTTTGTTTTTAAATGAAATGCTGAAAACTATGCAGCACCTTATTCTTCTTCCAAGCACATATGGGTTCACCCCACTGGGAACCTAATTAAACGTAGAAGAAAAAGGCTTAAGAAGCACAGTATGGATGATTTGAAAATTCATATATTGACTATAATATTTTACAGTTTTTGCAGAACTGTGTGGGCTTGGCTCCAGCAAGGAAAAGGAGAAATAAATACAGAATAATACTCACTGAAAATAACAGTATTTGCCATCAAACATTTAGTAAGGTATCATTTTTAAGAATGATAAGCTAATTGTACAGCCAAACAGATAGGTTACTTTATTGGAAAATAGGTCAAGCTATCACTCCCATTTATGCTGCATGAATACTGTGAAATTTAAGCCGTAAGTGAACTTTTCCCCTAGACTTTATGTAAGTTTCACAGGCAGTGAACAGATAGGAAGATATGCCAAGTTTTGTACACAATGCTAACCAAAACTTCCATACACAGATTTCATTTTTCACTAGTCAACCAATTTTAACTGCTAAAGAGTATTAATTCAGACAGCAGTGGAAAATGTGAAGGGTTGTGTTGTTCATTTTTTGTTGGGGTTTAGTTTTTTTGGGGAGTGGGGTAGGGGAGAATGGGGGTAGGAGGGATGCAGAGGGACAATGCATGTGTTCAAGATTTTCCATTCAAAGCAAAGACTGAATTCAGCATTCTGCATTTTAACTACAACTCCACCTCTGCACTAGGTGAACTAGGATGAACAGAGGCTTGCACCTTCATCACTGAGCTGCCAAGAGTGAACACCAAGGGGATCCAGAAGCAGCACACTGACACCAGACCCCAACTCAGGCTACCCACTTGGACGCAAGTAAGACTTTTATTAGAGTTTGGTCAAAATAGTTTAGAATCTCCATCAACATTTCTAAAGAGCACATTCCTCTCAACAGACTCACATTCACAGCTTCCAAAACTGGTATTTATTTATTTATTTTTACAAAATAGGGGCAGGAAAAAGAAACAAATGTAAGTACGTCTTTGAGACTTCTCTAGCCCTGTTTTCTTAGCTTTTTTGTTTTCCTCCCCCTAGCCCTGAAAAAGCTTCAGAAGCACTCCTAATAGAGAAGAAAAGACCATCATGACATAAGAGAATAAAAATGGTGAATTCTTATCCATGGGCTGTAGCAGTTATAACAGCAAGGACTCTTCTTTCTTGGTTTTGGACTATCCTTTTTCTCTACAGGAATACAATAAGAAAAATGAATGGATTGCCTCCACCAAAATTTAAAACAGAATTTTTCTGAAATTTTAAAAAATAATTTAGGAAATTAAAAAAAAAATTTAGGAATGTTGCTGCAAGTGAAAAGACCAGAGAGTTAACAGAAAGATGCAAATGTTTGCATTTGGATGTTTCATTTTGAAGGAAAACAATATCTCCAGAATAGGAATACCTCAATTCAATTATTTTAAAGTGAGATAGAAAAAAATTTCAAACAAGCATTGTCCCAGACACTGTTTCCTTTTACTTTACCTGTATGCCTCTTCACAAAAACTAACTATAAAGGGAAATGATAACCTAATTTCACTCCTAGCACAAGATTACAAAGGCAGTTACAACGTATTTACATATCACATCTATTATCCACAGACATTTAAAACAAAAACTTTTTTTAAAAACAAGTTCAATTCCAATGACAGATACCAGAACACCCTGGTTCTTTCTGGGAGTCTATCCTGACAAGAAATGTTTGTGAATCCTGTGGGGAAAGAAAACTAAGCATGATGATCTGGTTTATAAACTGGGGAAGGTGAAAAGAAAAAGAGAGCTCTCAAAAAACTTAACAGAGCAACCTCAGAACGTCACAACAAAATCCTACAGCAGCAGGCTGCATCTCTCCACTCACCCTGGTGAAAACTTTACACCCAGCACTATGTTTTGATCTCTTCCTCTACAGACAAGGAAGAAAAAGGGTGTTTCTTCACATATAGTCTATATAAGCAAGACATAATCTCTCCAAGCAAGCAGAAAGGATACCTGAAATAGTCTTGCTGGCTCCATTATGGAAGTAACACAAGAAAAGAGGTCCTTGCGCCCTCCAATTTTTCATGTCCCCCTTCATATGTTACTAAGGATATAAGCATAGAAACCTTGAAAGCTGAGTCTAGGTCTTCCCTAAAGACAGACGCACACAACAAAGATGATCAAGAACTTAAAGCTTAACTGAAAGCTACCCACTTGTAAAAGACAGAGGGGCAAGGACTCTTCTATCCACTGATAGGAACAGCCAGGGGAGGGAGTCCAAAGTTGCATGAAGACGCAAGTATTCCTGGTCTCAAAGACTAGGTACACTATCAGAGGAATCAGAAGCTGCCCTTACTCCTAATCTGCCCTCATAAAGACAATTATGATAGACAAAAAAACATGGCCTTAGATTTACAGGCTTTCAAAGATCCTGATCCACTTCAATTTCTGGACATTAAAATAATGCCCTCTGTAGAGAGTAGAGGCTCAGTGAAATGAGAAGAAATCTATACATCAGTGTGCTGTGTGAAGCACCCCATCTCCTTTTTCAGCTGAATGCCATAGCCTAGGTTATTAAAGACATCTACAAAATGATGATCATGTAACACAAGTTGCATAGCCAAATCTTGCCAAGTATTCTCAATATAGAGAAAAGTGACTGAAGAGGAACAGGACCTTTACCAGGCCTGTCTCTGCAGTGAGAAAGCCACTTGGAAGAAAGCTTGACCTGATGTGTTCCCATGAATTGTCTGTGTATGATACAGCACACCTTTGATTAGGATCCCATCCTACTTTACCCATGTATCTTTCACAATACAGCCAACATCTTGCACAAAAGGAGGTACCTTACTTTCTACCAATAAATGCTCTGATTCAAAGAAGCTTATCCTATTTTTCAGGTAGGTTACTGTACCAATACAGCAACTCCCAGAAGAGCAACAGATCCTCCTCAAGAACAGGTTTCTAGAATGATGAATGGCTCAAATTAAAGAAAAAAGTGATAAAAAATGGTTTGCAAAATTTGTCCATTAGAAGTAAAAGATAACTGTTCTTCAACAGTGGCAGAAACTCCTCTTTCCTCCTAGGGGCACAGAGAAGACATTTAAGGTACAGTTCCATGTTAAAAGATCATCAGCTCTACTTTCACATTCCAGTAAAATCAAAATGGTTTTTAACATCACAGTGGGTTATATTAACAGGATGCAGGAAGTTGGGGGGAAAAAAGTCACAAACTGTGCACATTAGTATACTTCCGCAATGGAATGGAAATTTTTGAAGAAGAAAAAAATTCACACAGAAATGAGCTGTGCAGGCAAACCTTTATTCCTCTTCCCTCTAATGGAGAATTATCAGTTACATTATATAAGGTTTGCTTTCACTCAAATTACTCAACAGGAACAAATATTACCAAAATACTTTTGCACAATTGGCAAGGTAACAAATACATTCATCAGCAACCTGGTCAAGTGGAAATTGTCCCTGCTCATGGCAAAGGGGTTGGAATTAGATTAATTTTTAAGTCACTTCCAACCCAAATCACTCTGTTCTGTGTGTTATCAGACTTTGTGTCAGAAACTTTTTTTTCACACAATGCATGTAGAAACAGCAATCTGAAGGGCTACCTAAAAAGACCTAAAGAAAACATAAATTGAGCATAGTGTTTCCAAAAATTTGTTTTTCACAGAAAAGTTAAAATCATGGTAGGAATGTCACTATACAGAAACACAAACCATTTTTCATGTAAAAGACAAGATTGTTTAAAGCTTTTTTTAATCGTATTTCACCCGGAAGTTATACCATTCAGTTGCTAAATGTGATCTAAAACAGTACTGGCAAATACTGCATGAAGTACAACAAACCTATTCTGGACATTCACAAACCAATCTTTAGTTCTTAAGTTTCATGAAAACTCTTTAAATTATCAAAGGAGAACAGTTAACTAAACAATAATGAAACACTCTTTTGTTTCACTTATTTTAGGAATAGTGTCATGACAACAATGCCCACAGTCATTACTTGACACTGTGCTGAGCACTATTTGCCTACAAATTTTGCTTTCAGTTAGCAAAACTACTACTTCCTACAAATCGCCCAGTACCAAGGCTCTCAGCTGCAAAGCCAAGAGCACAATTCAGGTTTCTTGACTTCAAGTCCAGTAGCCTAAGTGTTGTGCAAGGAAGCCAACACACAGATTTCCTCCATTTCTGTCAAATACAAGTCTTGCAGGTAAACAGCCCCTGTAGTCAGAAAACAGGGACCAACCTTCTCCCATTGTGGGAGTTCAAGACAGCTAAAAGGTGAGGAAGAATTCCAGGGGGGCAGAACCTGTACTCATTTCTACCTCTTGTTACATCATAACACAACAAATGCATTCCACACTGCAAACTGAACCAGAATCCACTCCTATCCAGAACTGGGGAGATGAAGGGCAACAGCATTGTTCGTCAGACTGTTGAGAATATTAATTGACAAATGCATCTAGGTCTCATTTGCATTGTAGCATTATAGCCTTGATATTAACATTCACAACATAATGCCCCAGATCTCCCAGTGCACAAAAAATTGTTTAATGAATAAGCCCAAGGGGATGGAAAAAGGTTTCACACACAGATAAGATCTATGCTTATCTGGATCTTTGACAATTTGTGTTCTTTTTAATGCAAACTATATCACTTCATCCAACTCACACCATTTAAATGACAAACAATGCTTAAATGTAATGAAGGACAGATATCACACAATCTGCCCAGGGCAGCAGCCCCTGCTTCTTCAAATGGCTCACAGTGATGAAACGGCATCCCTAATCAAGAGAATTTTTGCAGGAATTTGCCCAAGCACAGGGAAAAAAAAGTAAATTAAAACAGAGGAATGGGATTTGAATTCTGTAAATATTTAATTTTTCTGCAATTCCAAAATAGAAATGGACTAACCCAGACACTGAAAAGAAGACAGTAAAGAATGTGGCATTGGGCATCCTTTTGCTGGATTATAGTATAGGGGACAAAATCTTTGTGTGGTTTTGTTTTGTTTCACATCTGTATTAAAGAAACACCTAAATAAAAATGGGGAGGCTGCACATATAAATATCTGAGTAATGCACATACTAGACTCTTTGGGGAAAGGAAAAGAAAGCAACTTGTTTTCAGGGAATCTTTTTTATTCAAAACAGTAAGATACTCATTAGGAAAACTGTATTTCCTACATAGTTTTACCAAACATTTACCAATTACACTGAAAATTTTCAGAAGGGGGGGACAAGCATTTTTAAAAGAAGAAAAGGGAAAATCAGGATTTTCTTAAAATATTTTGAGGTTGAGTCACAATTCACCTTAGAAATAACTTATGAAAATCTAAGATGGGTTGTGTTTTTAATTTGTTCATTTGTTTGCTTTCTAGGTCCTTTCTTCTTAGACCTGACAAAGTTTCCTTGCCTCTAAAAATGAGCACCTTTGGAAGGTTCTCAGAAGATCAACACCCCTTTTCATCTTTGGCTATCCAGTTTTTCCTTCCCAAACACACAACCTCACAGGCTGGGTACAGCTTTTCATGGTATGAACTAAACAAATTCTTTCTGACCATAACGATTTCCACACTCCTCCTACTCAATTTCATGCAGTCCCCTTGACTCTGTGAATTCTACTGGTTAGTTCTTAAAAGGAAGCCAAGACAGCTTTCTGAAGCCACAAAAACATGCTCATTTTTTCCTCACTGAATTACTTTCTTGCCATTTCTGTCAGCTGAACTGGCAGGCCAAGGGAGATGGCAGGAAAAAATATTAGAACTCTGCAGCTAAATTCAACGTGGACAACAGATGAGGCTCCATCTGTTGGCTGAAGGAGGTACCAGGAAAATGAGATTTTATAAAAGGGATATATTAAATCATAGAATCATTTAGGCTGGAAATGGCCTCAAAGATCATTTGGTCCAGCTGTAAATGTAACACTGCCAGGATTACCACTAAATCATATCCCTAAGAGAATACCTGCATGGCTTTTAACTACCTCCATGGATGGTGACTCAACCACAGCCCTTGGCAACTTGTTCCAACATTTGATAACCCTTTCTATGAAGAAACTTTGCCTAATATTCAATTGAAAATCATTCTGGCACACTTAAGCCTATGTCCTCTCACTTTGTCACTAGCTGTCTGGGAGAACAGATCCACTCCCACCTGGCTACACCCACCTTTCGGGTAGTTGTACAGAGCAATGAGGTCATCCCTGAGTCTCCTTTTCTCCAGGCTAAATACCCCAGCTCTCTCAGCTGCTCCTCACAGCACTTATGCTCCAGACCCTTCACCAGTTCTGTTCCCCTTCTCCAGACACTCTCCAGCACCTGTCTTTCTTGGAGTGAGCAGTCTAGAACTGAGCACAGGATTTAGGTGTGGCCTCATGAGTGCTGAGCACACAGGGACAATCACCTCCCTCATCCTGCTAGCCACACTATTGCTGACACAGGCCAGCATGGCTGTGGCCATTTTGGCCACCTGGGCGCAGGTGGCTCATGTTCAGCTACTGTCAGCCAGCACTGCAGGGTCCTTTTCTGCTGGGCAGGTTTCCAGTCACTCTGTCCACAGCCTGTAATACTGCTTGGGGTTATGATGAAAGTGTAGGACCCATCCTTTGGTCTTGTTGAACCTCATGCTGTTGGTCTTGGATCATGGATCAAGCCTGTCCAGATCCCTCCACAAAGCCTTCTTATCGTCTAGCAGATGAACACTCTTGCCCAACTTAGTGTTTATCTGTCCAGATCATCAATTAACTTATTAAACAGGACCAGACACTACTGAGCCCTACGAACTCCACTTGTTACTGGCAATCAGCTGGACTTAACCCCATTCACCACCACTATTTGGAACTGGCCATCTATACAGAAGCATGTAAAAATGAAACAGAGAAAAATACTTCTATGGAAAAGACAGGAATACAGAACATCCCAAGTGGCTTTAAGACTACTTAAGTGCATGAGAAAATATTTTATACATTTATTGATTGTCCCACTCTGTTCTATGCTGGTGTGGCCCTACCTCAAGTCCTGTGTGCAGTTTTGGGCACCACAATATCTCAAAAGATATAAAGCTATTAGAGAACAAGCACCCAAGATGATGAAAGGTCTGGAGGGGAAGCTGTATGAGTGGCTGAGGTCACCCGGTCTGTTCAGCCGGGAGGAGACAGGACAGACCTAACTCAAGTTACAACTTCCTTGTGAGGAGGAGGGGGAGGCACTGATCTCTTCTCTGTGCAGCCCAGTGACAGAACCTTAGGGAATGGACTGAAGCTGTGACAGGGAAGGTTTAGGTTGAATATTAGAGAAAGGTTCTTTGCCCACAGGGTGACCGGACACGGGAACAGCTCCCCAGGGCAGTGGTCACAGCACCAACCTGACAGCTGAAGGAGTGTTTGGAAAATACTCTCAGGCACATGGTGTGATCCTTCTTTTATTTATACATATATGCACAGTAAATACATGCCCCGTGGCACAGACGAGCAGGAAGCAAGCCTGCTTCCTCCCGCCCCTCCGCGGCTCACGCTGCACGTCACAAAGGCTCACAAGCACCATGAGCAGCGTCGCCGCTTCTGCTGAATTTGCAGGGCACTTTAAAGTCTAGCGCAGGCAGCACCAAAACCGGCAGGCAGGCAGGCAGACAGACAGACAGACGTGACCCGAATTCCCGCAGGAACGCTGTCCCGGGAGGGGGCTGCGCTGCCCGGCGCCGGGAGCCGCGGCACGACGCGCTCAGCCCCTGCCTGCTGGCGGGCTGAGCGCTTCCCATCACCGTGATTCGGAGAAGCGAAAAAACACATTCCGAGAATTCTCATTAGGCCAATATGCTATTTCAAAACCTTCCTTTCATAGTAAATATGACAGAAAACGTGATGTTAAAACAAACTTGTTAGGTGCTTTCTGTTTTCTTTCATCCCAAGCTCATACTGAATCGTCAAACAGACTGGGTTTGGGGTTGTTTGTTTGGTTTTTTATTAATTCCGGTTTTATTATGTGCCTTTTCTTACCGCATTTATTTCAGGAATTAATTGTACTGTTTATAAAAAATAAACATATTCTCCGTGAAGTCTCGTCTTCTGGAAAAAAACATCTGGTACTCCAAAGATAAACCACTCACTAATGCGGACAGAGACGCCAAGACACCAAGAAAATAGGTACCTGAAAATTAGCAATCCCAGATTTTAGCACTTAACAATAAAAAGCAGAGATATAGTTACATTTTCAGAGTGAAGCTTTTTCTTCCAAACTGCTTTTTACCTGAACTTAAACAGTTTACACTTTCAGAAAATACTGCAAGGTCCTTTAAGGTCCTGATTTTGCTGACATAAAAGAGACAGAGAAGTACATTACACCAGAAAAGTAAACAACACACACACAGAGGGATTTTCTAGAATTTGCATTTCACAGTACTTGTGATCTCTGACAGTAAGAGCAACAGTTAATCATTTCGATTGAGTATGCAGAAATTACTAGGTATTGTGTGGTGTGTTTTTTTAAAACAGTGAGGCTTATTGAACAAACTAATCTTTTTAGCAAGAGATTCACATTCTCATTCCCTCTCTAATTATTGTGGAAAGGGGTTACTACAAAAGCAGTCACCTGAACTGGTTTGGTGCTACCCACAGCAGGTCATCATTTACCATGATCAGAGGCAGGGGTGGGGGCAAAAAGCAGTAAGTACTTAATGCAGCAGAGTGTAACAAGATCCAAACATTAAAACTCAGCATCAATTTACAACCCCCAAATATTATTGCCAATTGAAAGTACACATGCAAAACTTTTCTGGGATGAGTGGTAGGCACTAGTGGAGTAGTTTGCACTTACTACAGCTGAATTCTACTGGACTTAGATGCATACATATGCATCATCAAAGCCCCTACAATATCCCATTACAAACAAAACAAAAGATTGTTCAAGATGAAAAGGGGAAAAAAAAAGAAAAAAGGAAACTGATTATATTCAAAACACAGCTGCAAGATACTCAGGTCTTACCTATTGATTACCTAAATCTCAAAAATTCAGCTTAGAGAACTTGCTCCTGGGGTACATCTATCTGTTGCCCAAGAGCAGTTCTCTCATTTCCTCGGTAGAATTGTTCCACTGCTCCCCCAACAGGAAGCAATCAGTTCTTCAAAATGATTCTTCAAAAAAGAGGGAACAGCTTCAACTGAAATAGAAAACTGCCCTTTGGGGAAGAAACAAAACAGATCCTATATCCCTGTCATCATCCTCCCATCTCCCCCACCCCAATTAAATTATTTTAATTTTTAGAAAACAGTTAATTTTAAGTTTTAGAAAACAGTTTCTGCCTCTTGAGAAATAACACTCTAGCAACTAACATTTTTTTCATCAAAAATGAATTTCAAATTTTAAAATCCTTTTCACGTATTGCTTCACAGAGGATAGCCAGAAAGCCGGTTTTCTCAAGTGTTCTGGGACCTACAGCACCAGTCCAGTGGAGGAACCTTGGAAATGACAATTCAGTCTCCCACAGGTGTTGAAGGAGCTCTGAATAAAACAAACCTCACCTCCTGAGGCATAGCACGTGCCCAGTTATGCAGTAAAGATTTATCCACCACCTGTTTTTTTAAAAACTCAGCAAGGCTTGAGAAGATAAAAACCTGGAAGCCAAGTGATTTCATCTGAAGAGCAAAGTTAATTTAGGTAAAAGGCTGACAGACCAATTATACGTCAGTGTTGCATATGTGCATAAACACTGCAAAGTGGAGATTTTATCTGCCATTTCATTTTCTGAATGTTTTTCCTAGCCTTTCACCCTGTCACACAGATTATGGTGCTAGGAAGGGTTTTTTGTATACACTTTAGGAAGGTAACTACTGAAGGGACACTGAACTTTCAGTTCACCTGATCAACACTGGCTTTAAAAGCTACCTCTGACTTAGTCAGCCCCAATCACTTTAACTGCAAATCTAACACATTTCTTTACAGTTTCTGGCCCTTCTGCTCTTTGGGATACCCACACAAATTAAGTCTGAGAATTGAAGTGCTACAGCAAATAGTGCATCAGCTGAGTTCAAGGGGACTTGAACTTGTCTTGGAGTAGTAAATTAAATAGTAGTAAATAAAAATTCAGAAGTTTGGTTCTGATGTGCTTGCAGTATCAGGATTTGATGGTAAGGTAAATCAGACTCAGTAGGTGTACATAATCAATTTCATTAAGAAAAAAATTAAGTTAACTGTGAAATAAAATAAGTGCAGCCACCATTCCTGAAGTGCCTCTTTTCATGAATTATTTATTATCTGCAGCTAAAACATAGCTTTTACTCTTGTGGCATCTTAAAATGAAGAAAAAGAAAAAAGGAAATAGGAAAAAAGCCGTATGTTTTACATGGTCCAAAGTTCTAATTATAATTTTTTTCAACTTCAGCAGTACACTTTGTACTGCTACTGTTTTTGAATGTTTCATCTTCCTGCATCCATATTCAAATAGCAAACCAAGCAGTAGAAGTGACCAACTCTAGCATCAAAAGATTCATTCAACACCTGCAACTCTGGAATCTGAGAAAAACAAGCTGGGTACCTGTCTACAGCTTCCTGCAACTGGTTTTTAAAAGGCCTATTCATTACTGGGATACAATCCAATCAGTCCAGCATTTATATTTAATCATCCAGTCATAATGCAAGTCAATTCAAACAATGGAACAATTGTTAGTTTCCGAGCTTCATACTAAACCAGATTTTCTGTCACTGTTAAGGTTTCTAGCAGCCTTGGTTCTCACTCTATTAATAGAACAACGATATGCCATATTCTTGGAAGCATTTTACTTTTAGTCAAGCATTCCTGTGTGTATGTGTCTAAGTATGTAATCTTACTACATATTGTCACTTCATGTACTTCATGTTATACACTTTATGTTAGTTTTATGTTCCTGTCTGAAGGAAATAAACATGAATATAGCTCTGTGTAATGCATAAAATTTAATGGTACATTTGATCATATCTAAGCCTAAAACCCCATAAAACTCACACTATACAATGCATTTCATACAACTACCAATGCTGTATCACAAACCTCAAAGAACACAAACATCAAACTGAAGGTCACATTGACCAAAATATACCAAAACTGTACAAAATCAATCTGTTTAGAGACTGAAGTCATACATTCAGCATCATTCATATACATTCCACAATAAACAATTTATTAGCCAACTTTACACTGGTTTCCAGTCATATCAGTCATACCTCTCCGCAATTCCTTTCTTTCTACCACCACACTTCTGCCTTCAAGGTCTTAAGCAACTCACCTCTCCCTCTCAAGATGTCTCAACAGTTTACTCAGTCATGCCAGAGAGCATTGCTGAAGTTCACTCCTAATCTTTAACATGTCTTGCATGTAAGTAAAATGAAAACAAAATCTGTTGCAAAAGGGAGTTTAGCAATTTTTCTGTCATTCAGACAGTGGGATGCACAGATGCAAATGCAGATCTGAGAACTGCATTTGAAGGGTTTAGGTCTGCAAGACTTATATTGATACTCTTCACAGCGTATTTGGAAAAAGAGGAAACAAGTAATCACCCAGCCTCTCCCAAGACCTTATATACCATGAGACAATGGATTAAGCCAGCTGCACCTGCTTCAGTAAAACACATTCATAATCCCTTTATTCACAGCAAAGTTTCTTCCTCAGAGCCTCTGAAGGATTAAAATTATTTTTTCAAACAGCAAAATTAATCATATAGCCACTGCTCTGAAATTTTCTGTGACAGTGTCACCAGCAACCTATCATCCAACATAAAAGAGTATTACACTAAAATTCATCTGTACCTGATAACACTGATAAAACAACAGAAGGACAGATGAGAGTGGTAAAATTCAAGTATTTTCCATTTGTTTCCCTCAATCCTTTTGCAAGACTGGATGTAAACTCTAAGTATACCATGTAGTTATGTATGACTCTGCTAAAATTGTTATGAAGAATTTACCACATACGCCTGCAGCGTATGTAGAAATTATTCCAACCAATAGTGTTAAAGACAGCAGTCAACAAACAAGCAGTAAATCAACACAAGGGGCAGAGGGCTGAAGTCAGCTGCCCCTTTTCTTTCGTATCAAGATAGTAACTTTCACATGCCTGGTTCATTCCTATGGCACTAATCTGAGTTTATCTCAAGCCATTCTTTCTTCACTTGAAAGGAAGCCAGCAGAACAATTTAAAACTAGAGCCCTTGATGCAATATTTCTACTGAACCAACACTTCACATGTATATAATATCAATGTAAGTAACTTGGCATCATTCCAACCATTAAATGAAACCAAACTGACACATCCCTATGAAATAGGGCCACTTCCGCTGAACAGTAACCTGAGTACACAAAGAATAAACTAACCAGAACAAGCTCAGCAAGTGACAGAAAAAAAAGTTATTGCTCCTTTTGCAACTTCCATAAACTACATGAGGCTTTGTAAAGAACTAAGGAAGAAAAACAAGAGAGTCCTTTTGCATATGTGGCTGAAAGGAAACTAAACAACTCTGAATCATTAAGGTTTAGAAATGCTTCCATTAAATTACCACCCAGAGCAAAATTCATTTTGGTAGCAACTACAAGTTCATTCTCAAATGAGATTTGGAACAGAAAATTTTCTTCTTGTGGTCTGAGCCACATGAAAGAGCACTGTACACTTCAAGAACCTTCTGACACACAAAGCAGAAGCAAACCATAATAAAGTGTTCTGCTTTAATCCCATCTGAAAGAAACTGAAGTTATGTACCTGCCTATAGATGAACAAGCTTTAAAAAAACCTAAGACCAGTTTAATCCTTTTTTCAAATTACTGTGATCCAAGAGTTTCAGTCCATTCTTACTGCTGCAGAAGACATTAGGAACTGACCTACTGGCTTCTACAAGATAAAGCAGGAAAAGAAAGCTTGGAAAAGGAGCTCAAAATTAGTTCAAATTATAAAAACAGGGACGAGAAGTTAATTAATAAAATTTAACTAATCAAGTTCTACAGTTCACCATCATAGCAACATTAAATAGTCATCATAATAACCTGTCAAACAAAAAGCCATTCAGAAAATGACAAAACATACTTAAGACAACCACATATACTAGAACTAGATTGTAAGTATTTCAAATACACTAAAGGGATATATCAACAAAAAGAGGGATATATCAACAGTACTCTGGTACAGGGGGTCTCCCATCCTACCAAAAGCATGACAAGTGTCTCTGAGGTACAAGACTTAACCTATTACAAGGATCTTAAACTATCCTTAAATCTTTCAGGTGCACTGGGCACCGCACACAAACAGCCAGGAAAGAATTATTGCCAAAGGGGAGCTGAGTGCACAGCAGCTATTGGAAATGTCCGTAGGCATCTGTCTGCAATCAACGCTCTGTCTTCAGAAGTCTGCCAGTGGGATTTTTTTGCCCTAACGTGACACATCATACTGAGGTAAAGCACAGACAAGTGATTGTCAACTGCCAGCAACTAAAAGGGAGTTCCTGCCAAAGTACCAAGTCAGAAACAACATTCCCACTGAAAGACTTTCAGGAAACCCAAGTGTTAGAAAATAAAAATTTACAGCCGAACTATAATCATTACTTAGCCCACAGACAAAACAATGCAAGTACAGTTCCACACAGAAAAAAAGGAGTTCTTATGCATCATCTAAAGAGCATGCACACACATGCTACCAATTAGCTATGCTACTGTCACTTCAATTGCTTTAATAATGTATCAGCTCTACAAACAGAATAACCAAAACCACTGACCACTTATTATTTCTGGAATAAGAATTACTAAGGAAAACAAAGAAATAAAAAATGCAAGTTATATTTCATCCTGTTCTGAAGCTCTTCAAACAGCTTCTTAAATACTGGCTGGGCAGAAGAATCCTCAGCCATGGCCATTAAAAGAAACCCACATTCATTATCCACTAGATTTTTGCAAGTGCTGGAACATAGAAAGAAGAGCAATCAGTGCCAAGCGCTGACCCGGGCAGCAAGCCGCTCAGTTCAGTCAAAAGCCAACAATTTGCTTCTCAGAGCTTTGTTTATGGAGCCTAGAACGAAAGTCTAGTTAGACATCCTGCATTATCTCTGAAAAGTTCATACTGACTAAAAGTCATAAGGGATGCACATTCATAATGCTCTCTCATCACAGAATAGGCACGCATGTGCAAGCAAAAGGTAGGGCAGGCTAAGTATACACCTATTATTAAGTAATAAATAAATGAATAATGAATAGGTGCATTATTTCTTGTAGCTGTATTCAGATGCTGTAGATCAGAGCTGGTTTCTTTCCAAGTTTGTTTTTTTAATATTGTGTTTCTTTAACAAGAACCATCCAAAACTCAGTTATGAAACATTTGTGCAGTACTGCTTCTCAGATCTAGAGACTAGCAGCAGAATACACAAAAAAATTTTGCTCTCTGGTTACTTTATAGGGCACAACACAAGATACAAACACCTGCAAGGCTGCTGCTAACTGTTTAGTTAACTGCTAGAACTGCAGGCCTTGAAGGAGCATTTTCTTCTTTATTTTGAAGATCTGGGATAGAGATGCCTGAAGAGTTCATGAAGGCACCTCTCCTTCTATTTAGTAAGTTAAACAATGCTTTATTCTCACAAAGCATTGAGAATAATCACACTTACATATTGTTTTCCACTGCACACTCCAGTTAGGATGCATTCTGTTGAATAAATCTGCCTGAAGGCTGGTACTTGCAGTCTATGTCTCTCCTATCAGCACAGATCACACAAAATTCTTGGAGTTCTTAATTTTCATGGCAAGAAATACATTCCAAATATGGTTCTAAAAAATGAAGTGATTTTAAGTTCATTTGCAATTTTAACAGCCATGAATTACAGTCAGAATTCCTAGTACAGTTATAAATTTTACATTGTTTGCACAGCTTCATTAGGAAAAATAAAGAGGAAGCTAAAACTCCTAGCTATAGTAT
Organism: Pseudopodoces humilis; assembly: GCF_049639895.1. Lineage (NCBI taxonomy): Eukaryota > Metazoa > Chordata > Aves > Passeriformes > Paridae > Pseudopodoces > Pseudopodoces humilis. The sequence continues at coordinate 43,293,869 of NC_142203.1, read as the reverse complement.
CTCTCCAGGTTCTTCTCTCTTTCTTTACAAAATAATGAGCAAACTGGTGTCTTTATAAAAGAAATGGAATTGCGGCCTTATTAGCAACTTATATATAAGTTATTATATATATTATATATATATATATAAAAAACTTGTAAGGGACATAAGGAAGTAGCTACACTGACCATTATCTCCCCAGTTAAGTTCAGACCACATAAGAAACATGAGCTTTCTCGCAGTCTCACACAATAGGCAGAGGGAATGATCAGCCAAAGCTCCCATTTTGCTGACAGAGAAGCTGGCACTGAATTCATAACCAAGATAACCAACTTCCATACTGCATGGACTCACAGCTGTGAACCAAAAAGAAGCTTTAGCCAAATTGATTAATTCTTTCTTCTTTACATGAAAGGCAGGCCCTAAAATGGTTTGAAGGAATGCTGTACACTCAGTTGACACGTGACAACCCATACATTTTATCAAGCCAACAGAAGCATTGCCATTAATTTTAAAGGGATTCCACCAATATTGATAAAAGCAGGCCGAAAAAATGTTGCTATTTGAGATTAATGGAAAGAGACAGACAACACAGTCTGGCAGTACATTTCTTTGAATACACTGTGAAGTATCTTCAGGAGTCATTCCATAATGACTGTAACTTTGTTTAAGTGAAATATTTAAGCTAGAGCCATATGAAGTGTATATCTGTAAATACAGGCTTTGTAACTCCTGTAGCTCAAACGTGCATGAATCAGACTTTCCATCCATCTCAGGACAACACATATAAACCTCATCCCCAACAGACCCCTGCAAGGCAAGTTACCAGCACATTATTATGGCTGTTTCTATTTTCTCTCACCAGAGCCATCAGCAAATGATTACACCTGCTTACCAAAGGTACTGGAGCAACAGTGTTCAATACGCTGGGATCTGTGTCAAAGGGCTTACAAGAAGAATTAAGAAGAGATCAAACACTTAAATACAGGTGAGGATGAAGATAACAAAACAAGAGTTAAGTAAATTACCCAGATCAACTGCACAACCTCTTAGGCAAAAAAAACAAAACCCTAACCAAACAAAACCAACAACAACAGAAAAACCAAGCCATCCAACCAAAAAACAACCCAAACACACAGAGTATGGAAATAATCACATAAAATAATCAACTCTTCGAGGATACTTAGGAGTACTGATTATTCTACAAGCCACAAAACAAAGTACGAGGCGTAAGTAAGTGTTTATGGCTTCCATCCACATTTTAGTGGAGGTAGGGGAAGTGATTGCAGACAAGTTCAGTTTTCTGCCACACCACACCACCCCTCCACTCCTGACAGATGCTGCCTACTATTCCCTAGCCACGTTGACAAGTGCTGTTCAGCAGCTGACAATCTCAAAAAAATAAAACAAAACCAAACCAAAAAACAAGCCGGGACCAGTGAGAGGGGAAAGCGGCTTTTCTTCATCAAAAATCTGAGTTTGTTCCTCCACAGAAAGTGCGGTTATTTTCGGCTAAAACACTGACCTGCAACCTGAGCCCAGCCAGTATTTAAAATACAAAACTACGTGTCGCCTTCGGGCGCCGCAGGAACCGGTCAGCGCTTCGGAGGACAGGCTGCCTCCCCGCTCCCATTTAACGGGAAAGAACGCGGCATTCCTACCGCCCTCGGTTCCAGCATTGTGTCCGCCAGCCCTCGCAGGTGGGAAGCGCTGAGCCCGCCGCAGCCCGCACCGAGCGGGTCCTGCCCCGCGAAGGCAGGGCGGGCGGTCCCGGCGCTGCTCGGGTGAGGCCCGCGGCCCGCAGACACACCTGTGCGCCGGTGTGACCCGCACTCCGCCCCACACGCTCGCCCCCGCCGCCTCTGCGGTGCCCCCGGGACTCAGGGCAGGGGCAGGGGCCGGCTCACGGAGGTGCTACCGACCTGCTCCGCCCCCGCCGCGGGCTCCCGCGGGCCGCTCCCGGCGGAGCCCTGCGTCGCTCCCATAGTGACATGGCCGGGCCCGCCGCCCGCGGCTGGCGGGCAGTGCCGGCAGCCTCGGAATGCTTCTCCCGCCTCCGCCCCGCCACCGAACCGGCCGGGCCGCTGGCGAGCGGCTGCGGCGGAGCCCGGCAGGACAAAGCCGGCTCTAAGCAGCCCTCCACAGAGAGACTTTGTCCTGCTGGGGCCCGGCCGCCCCTGCCGCCAGCCAATCATGCCTGTAAACGCCCCGGGGAGGCGAAGAAACACTTCCATTCTCCCAGGGAAGAAAAGAATTGTTATTCTCCATTTACAAAAATATTTCTTGTGTTCCTGCCCTTGGCAGCGGCCAGCAGCTGACGCCTGTCACAGGATAAACGGGAGCGGTGGGGCCGCTGGCCCAAGCCCGGGCAGCATTCCTGACGTGAGGCCTTCAGACAGTATCCACAGCCCTCCTCTGTCAGACAGACGTGCACCAGTCGTGTCCATCTTTTCTGTCAGTGTGTTTTTTAGGAGGATGTGGATGTGAAAGCCTCCAAAACGCCGACGGACTCCTCACATCCACAGCCTTGGTCAGATTTCCTTCCACATCAGTCTTGAAAGTCCACAGTGCTGCTATTAATTTAGAGGCCAAATTGCTTGCTTTGGAGGCTGTAATTACATATTTAAGAAGAAACACCCACGTTACTGAGTTAACTATTCCCAAGAGCTTGCAGAAATGAGTGGTCAGTAAAAGCACTAAGGAAGATGGCCAGAAATTCAACCACATCATATTCAGAAATAAAGATTTCTTTCCTAAGTACTGCTGTCTTCCTGGCTTTATGCTATTTTGGGTGGATGAGGCAATACTTGAATCAATCTTGGAAGGAAGAAACTAAGAATGAGAACCAACTGTGAGGGAAAAAATTTCTTAAGCCAGTGTTTAAAAAAAAAAAAAAAAGAAAGAAAGAAAGCAGCACTTTATTTTGCATAGCTTACACTCAAATTTGAAGACAATAAACCATAAAATGCCAAAGCATGAACTCTGCTCTTCTTTCTTGTTGTTCCTTCTCTCAGTTTTACAAGTGAGTGATACCATACAACTTTTTTGCAACACCAGCAGTCCAGTACATGACCTGAAGTCAGGACCACTTAGAATAATGAAGCACAGCGCCCGCCCCCCCAGAGTCCTGTGATAGCTTCTGGTACCAAGTATTTGTCCATGAGATACAGTATGGCAAGGCAAAACAGCTGTCACTCTCCAAAGTGGTGCACACCTCTGCAAGCTGGAGGCAGCTTTCCAAAGAGTACTGTTTGGCAACATCAGCATAGAATGTTATATCACAGCATTAGCAGAGAAATCCACTGTCCAGTACTTGTTGAAACTTCATGACACAGTGAAAACAACATGATTTGGCTGCAGACAACTACATAATTTTAGATGCAAGAACAACATTTGTTTTAAGCAGGATGGCAATATACTTTTTGAAAAGAAGTGTCTGTCAGACATGAGGTGGGACAGGAAAAGGAGAAGCCACCAGAGCTCTTGACTGCCATCTCTTAACACATATACAAAGTTCATGGCAACATAAAGCAGAGCACCAGCCTCCTGAAGCTGCTTGCTTCCACACAGGTTCTGGTAAAAGATGAAGAGATACCACTTGATTTTCCCACCAGACACAGCTTCTTGGGGAGAGCAGGCAGTGCCAGACAGAGCAATCTAAGGGTCTGCCTATCCTGTCCAAGGCCAAGAATGATTATTTGTGGTTCCAGACAAAAGCTGTGGCTTGACCTAAGGCCTGCTTTTGGTATGTTCATCCAAGCCACAAGGTGTTATCACTAACAGAGGCTATACTTCCCTGATCTGTAGGGCAGCAAGCAGGGTTAACACACTAAGCTAGCCTGAGGTAAGTGTACCACAGATGCAGGAACTGACCACAGTTACACAAGCCAGATAGGCTGGTTTTCAATCCCTCACCACAAAATACTGTCTGGGAAGGGCCTATCAGTTTGTCTCTATTTAGTTTCCTGCAATAACAGATGGAAAATAATCCATGTGGGTTTATCAAAATATTTCCCATGTTTGTCTATAAAATTTCTCACTTTTAAGAGCTAAGTACACATATCCTTTCCTGCTTTCTTTTTTTTTTTTTTTTCCTCAAGCTAAACAACTACTCTGCCACAATGGGAATATAAATCATCCCATACCAGCCTGCAAATGTGAGCACTAAGTGGTCTCTAGCACTCATGCTCACTCTAGAGCTTGGCCAAATGCCCAGATACTCATAGTGATGGCATGGACTGATGTAAGAAACAGTGTAGTAAAAATTTCCAGGTTTCTTATCCTGCAATTCAACCACCAAGAACAAACTTTCAGGCCTGCTCTTTGACTAAGACATCCTCCCAGGATGGATATGCAGGAAGGCCTTATGAGAGGAAGAGGTTTGCAGCTAAGCAACAAATGGAAGGATACAAGTGTAAACTGTCATGAGAGCTGTGCAAACTCCTCCAGCACCTCAAGTTTCTGCCTCCTGCGGTAGGAAAAGGGGGAACAGGTTCTCAAAGCATTCAATTCACCCAACAGCTATTCCATGGGAGTACAGCATCCCCATTCTCTTCCCTTGTAAGCCAAACCAAACCCATAACCTGCAGCTCAAGCATGTTGTTTTCTGTTAGGTATAACCTCTCCTGTCTCATCTTCTCTGAAACACCAGACACCCCGGTGTGGATACAGAATACCTATAAACTAGCCAAAACTCACTTGGGGCAGCAATGCAAGCAGAAGAGGGGCAGAAGCCCCAGCCAAATGGTCTGATGTGTCTGTGCAGGTCCCTGAGCACCCTGAGTGTTTGGAGGCATGGCTGCATGCACATTTCAATCATTGGTCTCCCTTTGAAATGGGAGGTGCAGGTCCAGTTGAAGTTAGTCCTGCAAGGGATACTGCACCATGAAGAGTAAAGGATGGGTATCAGCACCATGTCAAAATTATATGAACTGGGCTACACATTTGCAGCTCTGTTCTCTGCAGTATTTAGGACCAGCTATTCTGCACGTGCAATAACTCTACAAAGCAGCATCATCTGCAGCGGGATTTCATGGAATGTTATGTAGGTGTGCAGGAATTTTAAAATTTACTTCAATGGAAAGATTATTGGAACTAACTTTATGAAAAACATGCAAATAACTTACAGTGACCACATTTCCCATTGAGATTTTCAGTTTAAGTAACCAAGGGAGATGCTGTTTGCCTACAATCAGATTGAATCCATGGTCTGTGTAGCACTGATTTCCAGAGATCACTTGCTGTAGCCAGAGTCATGCAAAACCTAGGATGAATTCCATAAATTATCTAATGCTACTGTGAATGAAGCAGTTGTGCCACTTCCAGCATCCACAGAGGGAACACCCATTTAACGCTACACTAGAAGATGCAAATTTAAAACAAGCAGCTGCTCTCACAGTTAGTCCAGCCAACCAAGTAAGGCTATTCTGCAACTTACCTGCAGCAACCATGCTGTGATTCAGGTTCTCTCCACCTCCTCTCTACCATCAAAGCCTTTTAACCTGTCCCTATGACAATCAATTATTTTTCTGTTTCTTTAAATGATAAAGTTCAACACTTGGCAGTGCTGCTAGACAGCATGGCAAAAAGACAATCTCCTTAAAGAGATGGGAACTGATTTCAGAAAGAGATGCTGGGAATGTAGGCTGCTAGTCCAGTTGAGGAACTATCTGAACAGAGATGTCAGTTTTGCTCTTGTTTTTAAGTAAGTGCTCATGATCTTGTCATGAGAGACACTGTACAAGTTTCTAAAAATACCGTGTTGTCAAACAGCCTTTCCCCCTTCCCTTCCAGGCAATCTCTTTAGACTGCCATTTGTCATCAGCCTGCAAAATCACACAAATCAGTCAGCCCAGTCCTACTTAAATGATTCATAAATCCAATTACGTCCACTTCTTTATATAGTAAGCTAGGCCCTAAAGATTCAACCTTCAGGATTAGAGGGTGTGTAGGTAGCTGACCTCTGACTCTCAGGAACTGCTCAGGAGCTTCATACATATGGTTCAAACATGCTGCTGTACACGGGGGTTGTCACACATATGGCACAGTAATCCTAATCTAGGTTTTGGGGGGACTGAAGAAGAGACACCTTGCATACTGTCTCAGCACTTTCAACACACGTGGGTAGAAATGAGTCCAGCAGAGGGCCACCAAGATGGTGGGGGCTGAAGCACTGGCCCTGCAAGAGGAGGCTGTGGAAGCTAGGGTTGTTTAGCTTGGAGGAAGGATGGCTTCAGGACACTCAGCAGCAGCCCACTGGTGCTGACAGGAAGAGATTAGGCCAGGTTCTTAGCAGTAGTGCAAGGTGGATAAGAGACAATGGGTCAAGATTCAAACAAGACAGGTTCAGATGCACATAAAGGGGAAAAAATTTTCCCATGAGGACAGACAAACTGGACCCCCTGCAGACAAGTTGTGCAGTCTCTGTCCTGGGAGGTTTTCAAACCCAACCGGGTAACTGGGCTTGGTTGCCCCGAGCAACTTGTTCTGATATCACAGGTGACTTGGGCACGAGGTTGCACAAGAAACCTCCTGGGGTCCCTTTCCACCTGAATTATCCTATCATTCTGGTGTTACTGCATCACTCAAGTGCCAGCTTAAAGCAGAATGATGCAATTATTATCCTGCCCCTTGTCTCCACTTCCAAAGTACAGCTTGTGATTATGCAACATAAAGATTTTGGCATGCAGCTGCTGGGCCTGGTCTGTTGGCTGTCTCTGATCTAGTGTAAGGACGAACAGCTATACACACTTTCCAAGTCTCAAAGCAGCAATACTAAGGCTGTTATTTTAGGAAGCATAGATGTCCCAGGAACAAACACAGAGCCCAACATACACAGCATCCCACACTTCACACATATTTTTAATGGGGTAATCAACAGTGTCAAATCCTCTGTCACTGACGAGGCCACCTATTTTGATGTTTTCAAGAGCAAAATATTTTAAATTTTATTAAATCTAGACACAGAGATTTACTGAGACACCTCAAACGGATAAAAATTTTAAAATGTAGGTAATTATTTAGAGCAAGAGGCAGCATTGTTCTAAGCCAATGATAAATTCAATTTCAAGTTCACAAAAAAGTTTTAAACACACACACTGTTACAAGCTGAACAACTAGGAACAGCATTGGACATTAACAGTATGTTATACAGTATGAAATACAGTAATATCTATATTTTTATAATGTATATTTTCCTCAGTTTTGCACAGTCATCAGTTCTACTAGATCTCACACATTACAAGTTTGTTCTGCTTCAAACTGGAAGACTGTTTTGTTTGCTGCTACTTTCTTTTTGCGAAGAATATGGCAATTAGAAAACATAGACATATAGCATATTCATAGGATAAATAAAACAGCATGAGAATATGCAGAGGTGTTTGGTAATAGTTAATAAAATTATAGTTGTGAGAAAAAATAAATACAGTCTATTTGTTCTAAACACATTTTCATCTGAGCAATGTTTTAAATTACACTGCAGTTCCTTGAAAATTACACTAGTAAGGCAAGCAAATGAAATAGTTTGACCTACTGCTAAAGTGAAACAGGATCATAATAGTGACTCTGCTGGAACACACATTCCCCACCCCATCACCTCCTCTACAGGTTATGAAAATTGAAGCAACTTTCCTTGGCACAAGCACTTCAACCTCTATGACTTCAAGAAGATACAAAAACTAGTACAGTTGTTCTAAAGAATGAAATAACAATGTAGTTTAAACAAATCCAAACCACACAAGTGTGTACTGTTTTTCTCCCCAGACACCATACAAAAGTGTGTGTCAACACTTGAAAGCAAATCTTTTCCCCAACCCCAACTTTTTCATTTTAAACAGCAGGCACATTCTGTTTGAACACTCATTTTGCTTGCATCTCATTTCCTTCCTCTATTCTCTGTTTCTTGACTACTCCTTTAGCTATTTATCTGCCTTTCCCCACTAGAAGTCAAGCCCTACAACATCAAAGCTTTACTCTGGTAATCAGCTGTTATGGCTCAAATTAATTAAGACAACACAATAAAGAAAACAAAGATCCCATTCTCATGGAGATCATTATGCTTATTAAAAACAAGCAAAAGAATATGCAGATTATACAAGACATAACATTCACATAGATATGTTACTTTTTTCCTAATATAGGGGTTAATTTAAAAAACAAAGCTCCAGATAGCAGTTCTTCAGCCAAGTTAGTTCTTTAGAGCACGAAAACTATGCTTCAAAGCTCTGCCTCTCCCCATCCTATTTATACTGGCAAACCTCCTGCTGACAAGCTTATTAAGAAACAAAGCAGTTCTGCAGCCCTATTCAGAAACAGCAAGGTCCCAGTTGGGGTACTAATGCCCTCTTTTGGGTGCTGTTTTTTGCAAATGACTGAAGTAAACTGGCAAGGGTCCAAAAGAGAACGGCAAGAAGAATCAGGGAGAAAGCACATGGACACAGCCATAGCAATCATTCGCTTGCACAGTTCCACAACTCCTAGAAGCCCACAGACGAAGCGGCTGGGTGCACCTTCTGAGACATCTTGACCTTGCTGGTAAATGGTTCTGGAGTTTCTTTTGCTAAGCATTGAGCTTGCAAGTATCCACATTCCCTGGTGTAAAGTTTGCATACCCTACCATAGAAAGCTTTTGTTTTGAGGAAAATGTCAGAGGCTGCTCAAGACCTCCGCTGAGGCATTCCTGCCTAGCTACATTTCACTGATATTCTCATATCAAATTTTCCCTTGCTCCCAGAAAATTCAACAGAGAAGTAGCTTTAGTTAAGTAACTCACAAATTAGAAAGTCAGGACAGCAGATAAGCACATTTTTAAGTAAATGACTAAAGCAGCAATAGCTATGCATCTCAAAAATGAAAGTCAGTTATAGTTTTGCAAAACGTCAGCATAAAAACCTTTTCCTCTCTTAAAAATCACCATCTGTTAATGATTTACAAAAACAAGCCAAGCATGTTCGATTGACACAAAGCTAAGGATGCATTTTATAGTCCTTCTGGAAGCACTTGAGAAAAGGTTCCAAAAGCAAGGTTAATATGCCAAAAGGATTATATTTACCTTAATGATATACTGTAAGAAAATATGCAGAAAAACAACTCTCCCTGTGTGTGGCTATTCTGCTTCCCAGGACTGACTGAGTCACTAAGCAACTCCCATGACTATTACCCTTTGTGCTTAAAGTAATTTATTTATCCCCAAGTCCATGCTAAATATTTATATTTGCTGAAGACATCATCATAGATTACATCCATTCTTTACCAAAGTTTAGCTAACAGATGAACTAGTACAGACCTGTGCATTATTATTTGCATAACTTTAGCAGAATATTGACTTCACTGCAGAAACCTCTCCTCTTCTGGAGGCCTGTTGTACATCATCAAGTTCTCAGCAAATGTGCATGTAATCATTATAAGTTTATTTGAGAATGCAGAAGAACTATTTTTAATTTCATATTACTCTACCAAGTACAATTTCTTGAAACCTTATGAAAACATTGCTAAAAGAATATACATCTTAGCTAGCACATGACAACATTACATCACTTTAAACTAATGGCTAGGTCTAACTGATGCAACTTGACCAGTACCTTGGGAGGAATGATGATTTTTGAGTGCCGTTGTCTACTTGCTGTGCGATGCTTTGGGCTTGATGTACAGCTGTGCGCCCAGTCCCACTCACAAGGAGATGGCAGTGCCGTACTTTGCTCCCTGAAAAACAAAGTTTCATTTAAGTCATGTACAACCACAAAAGAGTGCTTGTGAAGCCTGGAACACTGAAGTCCTAGAGATGAAGATGATATAAAATATATTTCCCTGCTTAGTTTGACATGCTTAACTTCCCTGGTAATCAAGTCGAAATAGTGCTTGAAAAAAGGAGAGAGATATTCAACAACATTTACATACAAGCCCACATGCAAAGCAATCAATGCATTTTTGCCAATGAAATAGGGTATTGACAGGAAGCATATTTATAGTTACTTTGTTGCACTGCTCCTCTCCACAAACCCATCTATTTTTTTGTTTCAATTTAGTTTTGGTCTGATTGTTGGGCTTGCACAAGACTGTACACAGGAAAGCTGGTAGCAGCATTGTATCTTGAGCATAACCTCAGGAGAACAATGGGATACAGGCAATGACATTAGATGGTAACTTAAGAACTACAGTTGTCAAATAATAGAAAGAAAACAATTCCCAGTGTATTCTTCTATCCTCCTTTCCCTGCTCAACAGGCCTTAGCTACCCCTCTTGGGCACAAGTAGCATGTTTAGCTTCAGTGTCCCTCTCACCAGGCTCCCCCTCTCCTTGACCCCTTCTCTAGTACTTGATTACCCCTGGTAGGGAGAAATCGAACAGTTTCACTAAGATAAAGAAGGAACTTTTGACAGAAATAGAAACACAAGCTAGTGGTTAGGGTTTGGTGGTGGCTTTTATTTTGTTTTTGAAAGAAAACCAACATGCAACTGAGTAATTTTAATTCTTCTCTCAAAAACATCTTTCCAAAGTGTTCCATCTTCAAAGAAGGATATAGCCAGACTTACCTAGAAAAGTAAATTAGCTATTCTTTTAGCAGGTTTGAGTTTGTTTGCCTGTTTCTGCTCCACCCTCTCCCCCCCCAACCAATGGAGAGATGTTTTTTCATTATGGTTAATATTACATTAACCATTTTTAGATGGCTTGCGAGATATAAGAAAAAGACACTGAAAGAATTCTGCAGAACTTCCCCAACTGTCTGCAATTCTGGCCCAAGTTTTGATGTGTCTTGTGTGTGACACCCACTTTTTCCTGAGCACAACTATAATGAGGTCATAGGTTTTAAAAAGCAAAATTAAAATTTCTAAAATATGTAAAAAATACATTTTGTTTCAGATTAACTTTTAAAAACATGCAACAATGCAAGCACCTGCGATACATCACACCTTGAAACTAGGTTATTTTCTCCTTTCTCTCCGTGATCTTCCAGCATGAAAGCATCTTTCTAAAAGTAGACTACGCTTTTAAATCAAGGCATGATTTCAGAATTTGCAGAACAAAAAGATGCTTAATATGAGTTTATATGACCACCAAAGAGCAGCACAAGCTATACTTTGCATTCAAAACAAACTTCAGTCTTATTGTTCTAGGCTGTGCACAAAATACTATGCTGGAGGCTGCAGAAAGGTCACACAAGCAAGCTAAACCTAACTACCACTGCTGCCATCATTTTTCCTTTGTCAAACTTTATAAAAATCAATCTATCTGTCACAGAAATCACATCACTATTCCAAGCAAAGATGGAAGTAGAAAAACTTTATTTTGTAATGTCTTTGATACGAAAATACAAATTAATACCGTAGCAAAATAATGAATCTGCCCTTCCTGCTTTCTTTTGCACAGTAGTCTGCGTTTTTAAGCAGAATTCTTACAGCTTTCAAGCAATTGCTCTGGATATATATAAAACATAAAAAAGCATCACACTCAAGTGCTATTTTGTATTTTAAGAGATGCTTAAGAAAAAGAAAGTGCTTAATTATGCACCTGAATTTGTGCATTAGAGGAGTTGACAAATGAGGATCTCTACACCCTTTATTCAGTATTAGGTTTTAGATAGTGTCTCATTATGTTACACATTTTTCCTATACACACACACACACACACTCACCCTTTTATAACATTTTATTTTTACAAAGAATGTACCTCTAGAATGTACCTCTGGTTACCTCTAGAAGTTGAGTGATAAGCTGATCTTAGCAAAGTGCATTATTTATGTGTTTATTCCAGTCATATAGAATAAGCAGTATGCAGCTACAAAAAGAACAATACTTTTATTGTCAACTCGGTTTACTTGGACATAATTGGTGGTTACCAACCTTTCGTTCCCTGAAAGTTTTAATAAAAAAATAAAAGGGATCACTGTTACAGTCCAATGACAACAGCTTTTCTGCTTTTCCAAAACTGTTGGAATGGCAAATCCAAACATAATCCAAGTACATCTTAACCAGTTTGAAATTCCAAGTGTGTACAACAATCACATTAACTAAACCTCTCCCTGAAAGCAAGGAGATGTCCGAATAAGAATGCTGGAAATAAAAACAAATTTTAACAGTGTATTTTGTACCTTGATACTGTAATGTGACTAATACTCAGTAATAGATGAAAGACAAACAGTCATAGTTACAAAAGACATCAATGTTACAGTTAATAAGTTTCATTTTTAGAGGGCTTGATTCAAGCTATAACTCTGGCCAGACTAATCTACTTGAAAACAAAGAAGAATTCTACAAGAATATATCAATACTTTCCAACATAACTTCTCAAAACAGCAGGAAAAATCAGGTACCATTTTTTCAATATATAAAGAGCTGCTGAAAAAAATAAAAAATATTTGCATGTACATAATTCATATGGAACAATCAAAGGAAGTCACAGTCCAGCACACTCCTGCTGTCCTGAGTCCAAACAGACTGCACTGAGAATCCCTTTTAATGGGCAGGTTTTTAACAAAAAGCCCTACAAGTGCTCATTAACACGGCACTGGAAATTTAGGACCAACTTGAAGAACACTTGCGTTAATAAAAAGGTGCAAAAACCATTTCCATCAGTGTATTTTCTAGACTAGTTTTTGTGGTTCTGGTGATAGATCTGGAAAAAAAATAAATCATATGGTCCTTAGTGATTTATTTGCTTCTATTGTTGTTACCACCATTAAAGAAAGTGCATTTGTAGAAAAAATACAGGATAAATCTGAATTCAGTCACAAACAGCCACAATTATAACCCAAGCTTTTCTTTTAAGTTTTTCTTACACAGAGCGATTCCAAACCAATAGAAACATACTAATTGGTCCTGGACAAAAGCCTCTCATATTTTGCACTCCTCTGCAATGTCTGAAACAAGGTGACTACATTCTCTTCTATTACAAAATATGGGAGACCAGAAGGACTGTGAAGACACCCATCCATCCATGCTTCTCATACAGAGGCAGATGGGAGACAGCAATGTTTTCCACACAACATACGTTTTTGGTGGAAACAGTTACATACAGAAGGATTTTTCTGAAGCCTGATACTCAAGTTGTGTGGTGCAAGACAGCAGTCTGGATTGTTTCTAACAAAAATCAGGAAAACCTTCTTGTGAGGAAATGGTATTCCTAAGTATGAACTCCTGCTTCTAAGCAGAGAAGTAAAGTTGCCTGCACAGACAAAAGTGATTTTTTTCTCATTTTAGAAACTGCTTCTCTGACAGATAAAAATGAATATATGCATATTTTTAAATGAGGAGAGGGGAAACACACACATGCATCAGGTTAGCAGCAAGCAAAAAATACAAAATAGCCATTTCATTTCTGTTCTGATGAGTATACACCTGATTATTTTCTGTTCCACAGCAAACTCCTCATTTAGAAATAACACCTTCTCCTAGTTATTCCTCTAGCCAAGGACAGGTAGTACACAGAAATCTCTAATGAAACCACTAAGTTCAACCACAACTACTGAAGGTACAGATCTTGGAAGGTACAAAGAAAGATTACCTGCTTTATTAATAACTCTCCTCTTCCTGATAACATGTTTTAAAAATGCATGATTCAAGGTGAGCACAATTTTTCCCACAGTTACTCACTGATTGCTTTTTAACACTTACCCTGGATGTTGCCACAGATTTGCATGTCTACCCTCAGGAAGCAGTTCCCTCTTGTTAAGGGGAGTAATACCTATCGCTGCTTCTAAAATAGTTATGTATTTCTTGTACCGCATCCTGCCTTTCTTAAGAGTTCCACCACGCTAAGTTATCATCCAAATGCAGATGCTGTAACTGAAGTCATGCCTCTTCACTGACTTGAAAAGCTGCTTTTTAAAACATACTGAAAGTTCGAAGCATAAAAATAATGCTTTTTTTCTTCTCTCCCAGGCAAGGGTAGTTAGTAGAAGAGAGAGAGAAACCAAAGAAAAACTCCTACCAGATTCCCCAGAAACGTCATTGTTACGTAATTCGATCTTTGAATAAGACACTAATGAAAATGATTGAAGAGACAATCACGGTTCTAAGCCTGGTCGGATAATGCACACTCTCCAATTGACTAATCCTTTGCTAAATCTCTGCTGTCTATAATCTTTCAACTGCTAATGGAGCACTAGGTGACTTCTCTGTCAAATCCATCCAGGGAACAAAAGAGACCTGCACAGAAAACTTGAGAGCATTTTAGACAGTGACAGACAAAATTAGCTTTTGCCTTAACTTTTCTCACCAGAAGGCACCAGAAAGCTCTCTATGTTAGAAGTGTCACGAGGGATTTGGCTGATCTACTCAGAAAAGGCATGGAGAAATACTTCCTTACGTGGCTTGTACAGAATTAAGAAAGCTAGAGACTCCCATTATGATACCTACTAGTCATTCAAATGTTCCTCACATGATGCCAGAAGCCACATCCCACGTCAGAATTGTTTTAGCCATGAGGTAAGTTAACTGTGAGTGCCAAAGACCTCAGGTATGAACTACAAAGGCGGAGACAGATGCACACGTTGAAAGAAGTAACAGTGACATTTTGGAAACACTGCAGTACCATCAAATTGCTATATTCAAAGAGATGTTGTTGATTGCAAAACAAATCAAGGAAATGTTGATGTAATTCTTCTTAGATAGTAAGAAATGAATGGATAGATAGATAGATAAATAGATAGATAGATAGACAGACATAGTTACATATTTAAATATTGTGTACTTATGCAGTAATAGAGATAAAAATATAGAAAGAACAGATGTGACAGGAAGACTGAAGCCTGGAACCACAACTCCCTCTGAAAACTGTGCAAATTACTTATTCCCTAATATTATTAGGCATGTGTGTATTTCTGTTAGGGTGGTATGATATTGCATGTTCTTTATTTAGAAACCAAGATGATTTCTTGTTCTGTAAAATATTTCTTTATTTTAGTATATGAATGTTTGAATGAATATGAATATTTATTTTAGTATATGAATGTTTAATATTCAGTCACATTTGTACATTATGTTAGCACGTGCACACACTGAACTATCTCAACTAATTACGAAATAGCAATCTATGTGACTGATCTTAGAAGAGCAAAATAAAAGCAAGGGTCTTTTAGATGCTTGAGGAAAAAAAAAATCCCCTACATAGTTGCATGTTGATAAGGAGTACGTAGTTTGAAATACAGAGATGTGTTAAGAAAAATAATTAATATATTTAACCCACAGGAATTAAATCAAGCAAAAAATTACTTCTCTGTGTCCAAAAACAACAAAAAAACATCACTTAACAACAACTTTAAACATCTGTATACAAAGCATTAAGAAGCTTAGGAAAGCATAGTACTAGAAGCATGCAAGCAGAGCTAACGTCATTAAGCCTGCATGCATCCTGACTTCTGATAGCTTTGGTAGCTCTATCGCAAAGGCTGTAATGAGAAAGAAAAGACAAGAGAAGTGAGCAGTTTTTTACAATTCCAGTACTTAAGGATCTTCTGACTGTAGAAGTCCATGACAGTTCTATTTTACTAAAAAGCAGAAATATTTCTATAAAATCCAGTCTTCCCTCAAAGCTGGTTTCATTTACAACTTCAGTATTACCATACTTTCTCCTATGAAATTCTGGTATTTCTTTCTGTCTACCTTCTCCCTTAACACTTCTTTAACTCTAACCTTTCCCTTTTTAGATCTAAGGAATTTTTCTTAAAAAAACTTTCCCACAGTATTTTTCAAAGCCAGTCCTATGCAAAGTGTAAAGAGCATTAAGTGCAGCTCTGGTCCATCCTTTTTCTCTTTGAGGAAAGCATACTAATTCTGTCCAGAAAAAGGAGCCCCATGACTAGTGTTGTACACAGGGAAGCCAAACCCACACGATAAGCACAAGTTACTCCCAAGTACTGCTTTCGGTTAAACTGTGCATGAAACCTCCAGATATCTAAAGGGAGAAAGACTGACTCACAGTTTATCAACTTCTTTCAACTTTATTTAGAAACAGAAATTCAAAGCTGCTAGTACATGCATTGTTAGTGAAGGATGACTTTTGTAGAGCAAACAAAAAGTCTAAAACATACCTTCCTCCATTGTTTCCTGCCAGAGAATTATCATCCACTCCACTTTTTATGTCTTCGGTTTTTTTTCAGGAAGAACAGAAACCAAGTTTTATTGGCAAGGAAACAGAACAATTTTCCTAACTGAGAACACACAAGTGATGCCTTGGAAAATACAATGTATTTCTGAGAAAGGAGAAAGAATGACAGAGCTTTCTTCTCCGTTAAAGAAACATTTACAAGATCAAAGCAAAAAGCTTTCTTTCGCTCTAATCCTCAACAGATGTAAACATTCATACACTCTTAACTAGATGTAGAGCATACTTCTTGTAAACTGGTGGCAGAGGCAGAATCACATCTTCAGTCACTTCAGACCTAACTAAAAAAGAGACAGTCATTGCCCAATGCAGCCACAAATTACTTTCCATCTTGTGAAAAAACCAAAATCCTATTCTTTCTCATCTTTCAACAAAATCTGTGTAACAGCTACAGATCAAAGAATTCTCCTATTAAGAGAGCAAAGAAACAAGTATCTCTTCCTACATGCTTTTACTCAACTGGTAAGAATAACTGTGGCAGTCGATTGTTAACTTCCAAAATACACGTTTGTTTCGTTTGCGCCACAACCAGCACATATATAAAGCTTGATCTGTAAAAAAAATCTTAAGGTATAGGAGCATCAAGGATCAGACTGGGAGCGTGGGAGGTGGGAATGAAAAGAGAGGAGGAGGACCTGGAAACTTCTCTCTCCCAGATTGCAGTTGCTTTTGGCCCCTCCTTAGAGATCGTCCCTTCCCTGAACAGTCCATATGTTCCTGGAGATTCTCAGAATCAGATTATACAAAGTTGTGCTAAGGAGGCTAGAGACACCAGTAGTCAAATCTGCTGGCTATTAAGCAGAGCTAGATGATGAAGCAGATGTTAGAATAGAGAGTGTAAGCTGGACTACAGACAGCCTTTCTGCTAAGAGTGACATCCAGGAGAGATTTATGGGCTTTCTCTAAGGCCTTAAAAAAACCCAATCAAAAATTAATGAGGCAAGGCAAGTAACACATAGCTTGAACCAACATGTGAAATCTTGGTTATGATGAGGCTGCATTGTTAAGCTCACACTCAGTGTATCAATACAATACTGATGTCAAAAAATTAGTTTGGTACAATAGAGTTAAAACAACACAATGCTTTTGGGAGAGGTATCATTGAGCCAGTCTTAGAAAAAAGCCACAGTGGCCCAATATATCTGAACTCATGCCTAGCTCAATGAAAACATACCCAAATCTAAGGAGACATCCTAAACCTGACACTTCATATATATATAAACCACACCCCAGATAATTGCACACCTTTAAGAAGTAAAAAGGAATTTCTCAAAAGCAGTTCTGAATTGCTTGTAAAAAACAAAAGCAGAGACAAAAGCATGAAAAGGGAGCAGACATTGGAAAAAAAACAGAACAATAGGGCTTTATATTTTGCCTACCACACTTCTTATTGACCCTGCTATTGTATCAGGCAGTATTTTTGTCTGTCGTTTTCACGTTATTCATGTGAAAAGGGAGCACTAATGAGTTTCATTTTCTCCCTAGATTAGCAACCATGGTTATTTGAGGTTCTGGGACTCAGATGCACAATGACAATGCTGACCTAAATTCAGGAAGACTTGGGTAGCTCATGTTTCCTAAAAACAAAGCCTGCAGCTGATGAATACACACCAGGGCAGATGCTGTACCAGATATCAAACCAGAGCTCCCACAGCTCGCTCTGTTATTACTGAACTTGGATCATAAACACCCTAAATACATTCACAAATGCAAGGGCCATCTTAACACTGAACAGAAAGGAGTTGACACAGTCTGCATTCTGATTTGAAACAGAAAACTACGATACTCCCTAACGACATGCACTTTCAAAAAACAATCAGCTTAAAAAGAAAACCAAAACAAAACAAAAAATCTCAATAATAAGCCAACTAAAACCCAACCCAAACATTAATAGTTTAAGGTATTAAATTACCTGAGTATACTTTACTGCTGCACCAAGCTGTTTAATTACAATGCCGCAGTTAGTACCTGTTTAAATTGTCTAACATTTAAGTAAAAAATAAACCTCAGCTCTCTAGAGTTGAATGCTGGCTTTGTCTGCAAAAACAAAACAAAACAAAAAAAACCCAAAAAAAGTAACACTACAGAACCACCCCCCCCAACCAAACCCAAAAACCACACAAAACAAAGCAAAACAACAAAAAAGACACCAACCACCAAAAAATAACAACAAAAGAAACCTCAAACAAACCAAACTAAACAAAAAACCCACAAATAATAAACAAACAAAAAACATTCCCAAACCCCAAACAAAAATACCCACATAATTGCACCAGGTTCTAAATCATAATTTACCCACTCAGAAAGAAAAAAATTACTTTTTGAAGTGGGACCAATACAACCCAAGAATTGGCAAAAGACAATTAAAGAGCGACAAAAGGCTTCAAAGACTCTGGGAACAAGCAGGAAGCAAAGATTTCAAGGGAGCAGACGTAGGTATCCAGCATTGTTCTGTTCTTTCTGAGGAAGAGGATAGGTTTAGATAATCGAGAAGTGTCCCATGGTTGAACAGTTCTGTTTTGACGATGTAAGTTCTCAATGCATTAAAGCATGGTCATGGGACTGAGACTGAACCTTTGACTCTGAAAGATGACGAGCACTAGTGCATGTGTGCCAGCATGGTCATGCAAAACCAGTCATCCCCATGTCACTGCTCCAATCTCTGTAGGTAACACACCATTTGCAAACATTCTCCACTATGGCAAGGCTCATATATTAAAAGAAAAAAATATGCCCTATATACTTACTGCCATAAATATTTGTTTTACGAATAGATTATCCTATTTCTGAGAAATCTTCAAAGGTCACAGAAACCTACTGAATTTTGGGATTTAGATCCACAGCCTTTCTACAGCTGATGCCAAAGATCAATTGCCAAATTAAATAAATTAATTTTTCCCCAGCAATTAGAACTTTCACACCTATTTGAAAATAAACCAGACTTGAAAATCTCTAACGTCACAGACATGTAGCTGTTCTAACATATAAGTGCTCTGTTCCTCCTGTCATTAGAATGATTGTGATTCCAAGACTACTGCAATAGGATGAAACTGATGGAGTCATGGTATGACAAAAGTTACACCATCCCTGAGTACATAAATACTGTTATTTCAGCAATTAAAAGTGAACAGTCTTGTAACACGAGATTTCCTTTACCCTACAAGAACATGCTGGAGAAAGACAAGATTGGTAACTATTAAAACGCTCACACAAATGCTATCATTCAGATTTGCTCTAAGTTAAATGCAGCTTTGAAGTAGTCCTGGAATATTAGGCCATTCCCCAGCTGAGGAGTGCTGTGGTCCAGGAGACTTCTAATGCTTTTAAGCATATAGGTTTTATAAAGGTATGGCACATCCCATTTTGTGAACCACGCCACTACCTAAGCATTGTTTAAATCACTAAGAAAGATTTCCTGGCTATCCTTAGAGGACACAGAACCAGGAAAAGGGGGGATTAAGCAATCCAAAAAACTATCACACACTTAATTACTTTGATGCTTCATTCTAAAGACCTCTATTTAGATTATAGTTCCTGCAAAGTGCTGGGGTCACCCCAACTCTGCTGCATAACTCCCAACGCTTGCCTTTAGCCTCGCAAAAATCCAGTGCAGTGGCACTAAGCACCGCAGCAGTTACCGATAGTGATACAGGGCAATAGCAAAACATAATTAGATACAGGTTCTGCAGTCCACAGTGACATCATTTATAAAGGGAAAAGAAGTCACTGCCACTACTTAAAACCAATGTTTAGGGCCTAAGATGTTTGCATGTAACAGTCCAGAAGCAATTTTAACACTAAATTCACCTAAAGTCAAATACATACAGAAAACTTCCTCAGAAGCCTGATGACAGCCCTCATAATCCTTGTAATAATGTTATACTAAGTATAAATCTTACTGACCGCGTCTAAGTGGCACACACATGCTTAGTAAATGCAAAACATTTCAAAGTCTCTTAAAGCAGCCTGATGATCTCTCAATTAGTGTTAATTCACACAAGCAAACCTCCTATGCCTTCCAGTGCTTGATTCTTGCCATGTCAGGACTTCATGCATCCTGACAAATATCACTGTTTGAAAGAGCTGACAACAATTAAAGCCTTAGACAACAAATGCTTTACAAATGAAGGAAGCAGTTTCGCACATACTAATTTCTCTTTTATTTTCCCGAACTACAGGTGAATCACAGTTCTCAACCTTTAAAATAAAACTTTGCAGAACAAAAGAAAAGGTAAGCTATTTTGTTGGAAATTATGTGACCTTAATAATCACATCCAACGGTTAAAATAAAACAGACCTTTGCAGCCTCTGCTGGAGCACAGCTGTGGGGCCAAGAATGGCTTGAACATCATCTTAGCTGTGGGAACCGACACAATTTTATAAGCTGAAGCTAAGGAGCAGATCATTCAGAGATTCCCTCTGTTTCAAGTGAATAACTACTAGAAAGCAACACTGGAAGCATGAAAGTTTTCTGATTTGTTATATGACTCTTACACAAGTATGTTCAAACAGCATGTACTTTCTCACGCTGGAAAAAAATGAGCAAACAGGTTCAAGTACGGGGTAAGTAAGGGCAGAGTTGTCTACTAAAGCAAGTGCATGCCACTGGTAGATCAACCCTGGCACTCCAGTCTGAAAATCTAATGCACCTGGGCTCCAGGTACACTACTGGGCTCCAGCACCGCAAACACGGCCGATGCCAAGGCACTTCAACAGGGCAATTAAAACATTTGTCTTCTGGAACTGCCTGTTCTTTGTTTTACAGTTCCCTGTTAACTTGAAACTTCCCCTGACCCAGTTAGCCAAAGCCCAAGGCATGGCTGGAATCCACTCGGGATGTGCCAACACAAAGATTTCAGGAATCCTCTGTGCAACAAAGGCATCCCAAGCCCCCGACGGCGGGGGCGTGCGCTGGCCCAGGGACCCGCCGCCCCCCCCGGGAATAACCCGGGTAAACAAACACCCCGACTCGCCGGTGGCATCTCTCCCACTTTCCACGTAGTATCGCACTCTCCCGGAAAGTACTTATCACGGAAAAAGTCACCGAGAGCCGCTTAATCCCGTTAGAGAAAAGCCGATCCCCAGCCGAGCCCGGCTGTTCGCGCCGCCCAGGTGCGCGGCGGGCGCGGGACCGGCCTGGGGGGGCCCCGCGGGGGCGCGGCGGGTCCGGCTCCCGCGGACAAAGGCGGCAAAGCGCGCCCGGGGAGCGCAGGCGAGAGAGCGATAAAACGCGAAGCACACAAAGGAACGAGGAGAAGCCGGGCAGCTCGTGGCCGCAGCGCGGCCCCCGGGGAGGGGAGAGGAGGCACCGGCCGCGGGGGACAGGGGCTGCCGAGGGGCACCGCACCTGCCCGGGGGGAGGGAGGCGGCGGGGGGCCCGGTTTCGGGGCGGGGATATCTTGCGGGGATACTCGCCTGCTCGCGAAGGGAGTCCGGCAGCGGGAGCAGAGGTCCCAGAGGCGCCCCGGCGCTGGGACTGCGCCTTGCCCTGCCCCGCCGCCCCGGAGCGGGCAGTGACGGGGGCGTCGAGTCCGAGCGCTGGGTCTGGGTCTGGGGCCGACGCTGGGGCTGGGTCCGGGTCCGCTGTGGCCGCTCCCGCCGAGTCGGGCGATTTCCTGCGGGGCGCGGGCGGGGGCGGTGCGGCCACGCCGGGGCGGGCTCCCGCCGCAGGTGCCGGCCTCGCCCCCAGGTGGGGAGGAGAGGGGAAGGATGGGGAGGGCAGGGAACGACGGGGGTGGGGCCCTGGCGGCGACCGGACGAGGCGGGAGGCGTGCCCCCACCTGCGGCTGCTGCCCCTCTAGTGCAGGGGTGCCTTCGCCCGCTCCCCCGGGCCACGCCCGCACACACCAACACCCGCGGCGGCGGCAGGGGGACAGGAAATACCGGTCGCAGCCCGGTGCTCCACTCCGCTGAGTCACCGCGGCGAGGCCGCCCCGCCCCCCAGCTTTTCTCTGCCCGTCCCGTCTCCCGGCAGGGGACCCCGGCTCTGGCCCTGCGTCTGGCCCCCGGCTCTGCCCGAGGCAGCCCGCGCCGGGCCCGGGCAGCAGAGCGGAGCCCTGTCGCCGCTGGCACGGCGCACCGTCACCCAGCGCTTGGGTGTGTTTTCCGTTTACATCAATGTTTTGTTTGGAACTTGGGATCGTTGCCCTTCTGAACCTTTCTAACGGGAAGACCTCTGAGACAGCGCAGTGTTCCACGTACGCCTCTCAAACTGTTTCTCCCTGCCCTTTATCACAGAATAGCTGCGGCCGCTTTACTGACAGCTCGGGAGGGCTCTGTTCACACCATCACTCTCAGCTGAAATACATAAGATTAGTAGAAGGCAGAGTAGCTCCATTTCCAGGCCGGAACACCCCGCGTCACTCTGCAAGTCCACCAATACTGTTCCCGAAACTGTAACATACCATGAGAGAAATACACTCCAGGATGGCATTCCACAGGTATCAGCTTTCCGCATCACTGCTGTCCTGCAGCCAACATGAGAAAGGCAAGGCCAAACAGCCCTAGCAGGATTCTTAGGAGTCATATTTCTTTTGCATTGTAAAGCACTAAATGTCACCAGGAATTCCTTATCTGCCGTCTTATCTGGTGGACAGTTAAACCTCTTGCTAGCCCCTCTAAAATTAAACAGCACGCTCCCACCCATACCAGGCCTGCAGAACAAAATCTACTTAAAATTTTCTGGTTTGTTGTTATTTGCAGGTGAGAAATACTAGATTCTAACAGCATTTCTAATTCAGATAAATTTCTTCCTCAATAGGTACAGTTCATGCACTACATCTCATACAGAAAGTAAGATAAAGAAAGCAAACAGTATTCTTCATGAAGGGGCTGGACTTTGGAAGGAGGGCCTGAAAGAACCTATTTTATTACAGCAAATACGAAACTGCATTCAGATATTGTATGGAAAAGGCCTGCTTGTAGCTGTTGTTAATTATTAACGTGCATGTGCATACACTTCAGTCTAAAAGCCCCAAAAGCAAAAATCAGAAGTGGGGGAGGGGGCAAAGAAGACTAATTCTAAAGTCAAATTCATAAACTTGATGTTTTCAGTCAGCTACAGACTAATTCAATGATCAGCGTGTAATACAATATTGCTTTCAGGCAGAATCAAGGCACAAGAAATGGAAATTTAGTTTTACTTCCAGGTATGTGTCAGATCGCTTAGTTTACACCATGGTGGATGCCTGTTTCCTTAATGAATGTTTTAAAACTTCATCTGTTAGTTCTCCAAATCTTTTGTAACAGTGGCCTTAGGATGCTTGGTTAATGGTTCTAAAATGCTGTTACGAGGAGTATGGGCACACTAAATATATAACTGATTTTTTTTTAATACAACAGTAGAGAATATTGATGGCTAGAAGAGCCTACATCTGGAAAGTAACAATGTTTGCAAAAATATTCATTGTGTTACTGATCACCTAATTACCACGATAAAAACAATTTTTAAACGGATTCAGCAAACTGGGGAGGGTAGCAACATTATACGCCTTATTTTAAACATCTATTGTTTTCTTATCTAAACGTGGTATTTTTTTAATTCCTTAACCTGAATTAAAAAAAAAAAAGTTTGTAATTAGGAACTGTTTAGAATACTTTCATTGTTCATGGCTCTGTTTATACTATCCCCAGCAAAGCACTCTCCACTAGCCACCTCCCTCCGTAAAAGGCATGAATATTGTCTTTGTTCTACAACTTCCAGCAGTACAATTTACATAAAGACAATTTGGGAGAGAGATGGATATAACTCCACACAATTTTTTTCTTATCTTTATACAGGAATTAAAAAAAAAAAATCTCAATAGCAAAACAGACTGGTACATGTTTGATTTGTAACAACTATAAATAGTGGTGTGGAATACACTTAAAACACCATTTCCTAAAGGGCCACAACACAAAGCAGTTTGCCCCATGTCTCTCCTTGCCCTGCCAATGACATCAGCTGTTGGGCAAAGCTAATTTCTTCTTGATAGCCTTTGCTTCTGCCCCTCCCATGCTTCCTTTACTGTTTTGAATGTTCTTCCAGGTTTTCTGGCAAGCCTCTGCCTTCCTTCCTAGGACTCCCACATATTAAAGAGCTGGTTAGCACAATCATGGAGTTCAACCATGAAGCTAAAAATAATCAAACACAAACCTTCCTGTAAACCCCCTTCTCTTATTCTGCTACCTCCTTTTCAGGACAGGCCTTTATTTATTGAAGCTACCAAGAAACACTGGGAATTTTAAGGAAATAAGATGTAATGATTTTGTCAAATGGAACAATCTTGCAAACAAGATGTAATGTTTTCGTACAAATTACTCACAAATGGAAAAGAAAACGAACAAACACCAGACAAGAATTTACATAACTCCTAACAAACAAAGGTGGTACTCTGCGATGAATGCAGACTGTGTGCAATTGCAGTAGTCTTGACTACGTGAATGAAATGAGACTTCCAAGGAACTCCTGGGCACATAGGAAACAATGAATTTTAGCAAGGCTGGACATACTAAGTCGTTCAGAGTGTAAGCCAAAGCCATAAAAAAAACAAGAGTCAGATTAGCAATTGGTAAAAATTCTGGTATACCTAAAAAAAAAAGCCCAACACACTCCAGTTTATGTGCTGAGCTTGGACAGACAGTAAAGCAATGAATGGCAACATTCATCCTTCCAAAATATTCTGCATGCTCCCCTTCACTGACAATGGAGCAACTGCATTGGGGGATAAAAGGCATTTTTGTAAAATGTGATGCCCATAACACAGTGTTTCTTATTGACACTGGCTGTGCACAGTCTATATTTTATGATTGTCCTTCAGCTATTTCTTTTGGGAGAGGTGAAGCAAGAAACTATTGACATGATGTCAGGTGGGGAGCTATATAACAATCTTTTTACTCCATAAGTTACGGAAGTAAAAAACAGTACAGAAATGTTACTTGTCTTGGGGCAATAAGCAGTCTGACATTATGATCAGTGCTCATTCTGTGCCTCCATTGTACAAGTGTGACGGCTCATTAGAGTCCGTGCCCCTACTTTACAATTTGGTTCAAGTATTAAAGCAAAAAATGAGTCATGTCCTGTGATTCATTTTGTACATTGAGATAAAACTCATTCTAACTTGCTGACACTATTTATCTTCATCAGTTAAGACTAAATCCATTTGTTACTCAGATACTTAAACCCAGAAATTGTTTGCATAAATAGCAGTAGCATTACAGATGAAGGGCATGGCATGTAAACTGTGAAAGCTGAACTGCTCTTACAAAATCCACCTTGACTGGCCACACTTAGACAATCTTTCTACTATGTGTTTTAAGAAACAGAAAGAATTCAAAAGTAGGAACATGGCTGTGGCCTTCACCCTTTCCATCAAACCGTCGAATCACATCTTTACATAATGAATTAAGAATTCTACATGCAATTTTATTTTGGTATAAACATTTCTACCAGACTTAAGGGAATGGAGAATAAGCTTCCAAATACCAATCAGATGCATGTTAGTGGTCATATTGCATGCAAATATTTAAGAAAATAATTTTTGAAAAAGTCAATTGGAAAAAAATAATCACATGTGGTCAGAATAACTAGGTATCCTCAATTTAAATATAAAGTCATTAACTTCTACACAAATGTGCTTAAATGACTATCTGAAATTGTAGGACATTGAACTAAGTATTATAAAAGTAACCACATAAAAATACGTATTTCCATATGCTCTAAGTTATTTTCAGTGTTCTAAATTCAGAACAGCAAAAACATATTCTATTTTTACTTCCCTGTACTTTTTTAAAGAAACATGCTTTATTCTTATGTTCATGAGATCTGGGAGTCATTGTATTTACCTCATTCAGTAGAGAGAAAATTTATATTGATTGTAAAACATGCAAAGAGCATGCACCATTAACCAAGAGCTACTTCCATTGAAATGTTTCTCTCTTTAGTAGTGGAAAATAGCAGGTAACAATCCTTATACTCTAAATGCAAATACTGGGCAAGAACACTTTACAGTTATTGTTTTTCAATGACAAAATCCATCCTTACCTGTCAAAGCTAGCTAGAGAATCATGCCAAACTAACCATAGCATCAGAGAAACCAAGAAGAAAAATAATGTGCATGGAACATCTTTTCATACAATCTGCAAGAGTATGGTAAAATTTTTCCCCCATGCATTGAAATCAACAACTTGGTCCTTCCCATTTTATAGGCAGTTAAAACCTGCAAGTATTACAATAGTAAAACTGCTGAAGTGTTACCATTCATGATTTCTTTAAATGACTTTGTTTTCAGGTTTGGAGTATATAGTTAATTTCCTTCAATAGGAAATGACAAAGACAGCTTCATCAGCCTAAGAACCATATTTGATTCTAAAAAATTTCTGCGTCAGCACAGTGCCACGGGGAGCCTTGCTACATCATGGTGATAACAAGATCACCACTTAAAACCACTGAAGAAATGCAGTAGAATAAAATCAGTGCAGATTTTCACTACCATGAATTAATTTTGCTCAGCTCAAAAAAAATAAAAGTATTTTGTCTCTTTGAAGAACAAAAGGGTAGAGAAAGAGAAATGCACAGTAACAGAATGAAATGTTTGCAGAGATATTGCTGTACAGCTTAAACTTCACATACTAGCCCTTCCAGTTCCATGTCATACTCAGAGCCACAAAAATGTCTAAGTAATTTAAAGTTTATCTCAAAAAAAAAAAAATCCTGAGGTGAAACAAACCACAATTTAGAATTTGGAGAATAGCAAGGTCAGCAATACTAAGAAAAAAACTGTCATTACACACATTATGACATGTTAAATGTGACTATGATGTGTTCCAATAGCCACAAATTTTGAGGCAATACATTCACAATACCACAATTTATGTTTATGTACCTTACAGGTATTTCTCATTTTGGGTGAATGTTTCACCAAGAAAAGTTCAGTGATTGTGTGTTGTTCAGAAGTCACCAGGTAGTCACTCCTTACATGCAAACAAGTCTACAGAAACTAAAAATTCATGACTTCTGCAGAAAGAAAGCAAGAAATGAAGAGACAGGATGGGTGACCTCAGCCACATGTACTACATGGGCACAGATTCAAACAGCACACAGAAATCCAAAGACTGAGCGCTAAAGAAAAAATATATTATTTTCATCTTTGTTGCACAACATATTGATACCAAGAGAAACAGCAGAATTAAGCTCAGGTACTTCAGCCCAAGAAAGAGCTTGGCTTGAGGTTGAAGTCTTTAAAACTTCCATGAGGTAGAATACAATCAAGTATCTTCTTCCCCAGAATATATTAAGGAGGACAAATCCAATTTAGTTTTTAAAGCTGTTGAAAGCTCTTTTGATAGTAGTTCATGAAGAGATACTCTGTCATGAGAATACACCCAATTCCGTCCAGTCCAGTCATAGCGCTTGGGCCCACTAGAAAAAAAAACACAACAAAACATCATACACTGTGTAAGTACAGATTCTTTCAGGAGACCTGCTGGAAGCCTGTATGCATAATGTATGCCACAGAGTGCCCAGGAAAAGGAACAGATAGCATGGGGAACGGCTGGTGGGCAGTCTGAGGAAGTGGAGCAGAAAAGCCCTGATAACGTCAGGAACTACTGAGCCATCAAACAGATATATCTGAAAGGTGACAAGATACATCAGTCACTCCTAGAAGAGACAAGCACTTTTTCCCTTCCTGCTTTTAGCACTGATTTCCCCACAATTTCTTCCTTTAGGCCATTCTTCCCTCACAGATATAATTTTCTTGCACACAAATATCACAACAGATATTCTTATAATGCTGAATTAATGCCACTGATTAGTTCTTGCAGAAATTCTATGCACAGCAAAGCACAAATAATTTCATTTTAGATGCAACAAAATAACTTAGCCCCTGAAAGCAAATATATTGGCATGTGGGAGATTTATAACTAAAATGCTATTTTTCTCTGTGCTATTATATTGTTACTGGCTTGTTTTTTCCATGTCTACGATAAGTATCAAGAAAGAAACTTGAACACCTGGGTTCTACTCCAGACCTTGCTATCCACTCAGTTTTCCACATGTCAAATGGGAGAATGATTGAAGGGTAGTCACTGCTGTTAACATCAGCTAAGCAAAGAAAATAGAAAGGAACAAAACAGTCATCTGGGATAAACAGATAAAACCCTTGATCTTGTAGGACATATGGCTTGGAACTCAGTCAATGTACAAAAAACTTCTAGAAAACAGACTATCCTAAACTTTCATAAGAACAATCTGCAGGTTCTCTCTCTACAAGCATAAACACTGACCTGAACCTTTACTATCCTGAGTTACTTGCAGTAGTCAAATGAAGAACTTTCCAGCCACTAATCAGTGTATAAGAAGTTACAAAGGCAAGCATAAATCCAAGTCACTTTCACTGAAATCTCACTGTCTGTATCAGAAGTGGTAACTGTTTGAATCAAGGTTACATGCACCAGTTATTTTACTAAATATTTCTCACTTCACCTTTGCAGCACAAGCATATGTTTATACTCTCCTACACCTGGAGAAGATAGAATGGGATCCTATCATTCATGAGAATCAGGCTAAGACAGACCACTTAATCAATGACAAAGAAATATGTATGCTATCTGAAGTGGTTTTAAATGTCATGCAGTAAATATCAGTGATAAGATTAGCATATGAAGCACCTTCATAGTTCTATGAATCTCCAAAACAGTGTACAAATGTGACTTTTAAATTAATAGTTTAAGCAAAAATCCAGTGAATTCCATAAAATGCCTACAAAGTTAAATACAGATTAAATGTATTTCTCATGGAAAATCTGCATATATGTTTCAACCATAAGAGAAAAGGATTGAAATATCACATTAAGGTATTGCTAATATTCTGTAAGGTTGAAAAGTCTTTTCACTCAGGAGGTTCAATTACTACAATCACACTGCCGGCAGGTTGCAGAGGTTGCACATCCCCTCATGCCCTTATTTTTAACTGTCAACTAAGTAAAGCTCTCACTTAGGTATACAGATACTCAGTAGCAAACAGATGGCCAAATACAACTCCAAGAAAAATGTCTCACATATTGACAAATTTGTCTCCCTTGGGATATATTCTTAACGACTAAAGGTCAACATTTACGGTAAAAATGCCCCAAAACATTCAATGCAAGTGATTACTGGCAGCAACATTTGCTTCTTTCACTTCCCAGCATATTGTAGTTAAGAAGATGACAGTTCAGATCATACAGCATATTCATTGCTGGAGTTGCCTTTTAGAAGTTAGGAAATAAGTGAACACACAGCATCATGTTCCAGGAAATAACAGTTTTTATCAAAATACCAGTTAAAGGAGTATAAAAATGAAAAAATTAACTTTTTTTCTCAAACTCCACATTCCAGAACACCATATGTCTTAGCTCAACTAGAGCTAAACAGACAGGAATTATCTGAAGTTTTGTTTTCATAAAGAGATTAAGCCTGTGTGTCAGTGATGCAAAAAATCTTAAAAGCTGGTTCCTTCACCAGTAACACCTACAAGCTCCCTGGGTTCTTTTCCAGGGATAGTGACAAAGAATACAGATTTTGGGAGGGGGGGAGGGGGGGGGGACAACACAGCTACAGCATTTTCCCACTTATCTGTCTGCCCTCCAGTTTCCCTGCTGAAACCAACCAGAAAACCTGGAATGGATCAAAACAGAGCATTAGAAAAGGCAGAGGAAGAAGCTAGCTAAGGCTCCTGTTAAGTACAGATGCTTGACAAAAACAACCAGTGTGGGCATACATAAACATATAAAGCAGGAAATCCCACAAGCTTAAAAGGGAAGGAGCCACCCTGTTTAAAACACAAAGAGAGGTTTAGATGATGACATCATCATCACTCTTTTTTCAACAGAAGCTTTGTTTGTTTCTTTGTAATCACTGCTGGTTGTATTTCCTATGAGTAGGCTATATTCCTGTAGACAGTGGTTTTGGACTGAAACAGTATATGAAAAGTCTTTGTTACACATTTCCTGTATTAATTTAGGTATGCCAGTAATACTGCAGTGTGCCCCAAACCCCTACACCAAACTATTATTAAACATTTAGATTATACCATGCTTTGAGAATACACAGAGTAGAAGAGTTACTTATGAAAAGGATATTACATGATCATGCCATGCTATAAATAAAGGGAAGTACACTTCCACCCAGTCTGCAGATATTATGTAACTAACTTACACATAACTTACCTAGTGGGTGAGGACAGCCAAATCTGCCGGTTTGGTGTTTGCTTATTGATAACGTATGTTCCCATGTCTCCACCCAATTTAATTGTTAGTACTCCACTCTTAAAAGACAAAGAAAGTGAGAAATAAAAAATTTGCATCCTGTTACTTTGACAACAATTACTTCATCTGCGGTGACAGAAAACCGTATCAGATCCTCAACCATCTCCCAAACAATAACAGCAAGGGAGAATGATCATTACATACTAAAAATGTAAATTAATACCTAGCATATCTTTGAGTCTGATCTAGACTTTGAACCTTCTGGTTGGAGTTTGACTTTAATGTGTTTGTACCATTCACAATGGTACTACTTAAATAATACTCCTGAGCTTGGACCTGGCATCTTGAAAGGACTAGACCATTGCAATTAATTTTGCAATGATTAAAACATCATCCAGTAACAACTTTTTTATATTAATGAACAATATAGAACTGGTGTGGTTCAAAGTCAAGAAGCTTTATGTGTCATTGCTAAATCTCTGAGCCATGCATTTTTACCTTACTTTTCTTCAGTAACAGTTTAACAGGGAATAGAAACATTTTTTCCTTGATAATTCTGATTCATACCTGGAAAAATGTTCCGGTTCTAAATCTCAAGATTCTGTTTTTCCATGAGTCTGGTTTTGCTTTGGTTATGCCACCTTTACACCATTATCCTAGTGAACATTTATTTTCTCTTTCTTGCTCATGTTTCTTACTGACAACATGAGTCATGTTTCTTGTAAATTATAAAAATATTTTCTGTTCTGACTTTAAGAGTGAAAAAACAACAATGTTTGCACTGGAGTTGAGCTAAAGGTGATGTGAATGATACTAATTTAAAAGGGAATTTCTACAGAATGCAATGTGATAGTTCTGAAATAATTTATTTAGTTCACAGCATTTCAAATACTTCAAGCCCTATAGCACAATAAAGTTTTTTTTAAGTGTATCATACCTAGCATGCTTTAGTCAGAAGATACTACTAGAGCTACCTATCATTGCTCAGGCTATTTGCTATGTATAAACACTCACTATGGGGAAAAATACTTTCAGGTATGAGTATCTACTGCCTGCCAATATACTGTGTAGCACAAGCAGCAACTCAAAGCTTCCTTTCACTACAAAGTAACTCAGTGTTACTCATTTCTGACACATATCAATTATCACCAGACATAATATAATACTCTCAGAATCTGATTTTTTACCTTAGTTTCCATGCTGTTTCTGTGCTTGTTAAGGCATTTATATCTCTAATCAAAACAATAAAAATAAAAGGGTCTCCTGGTTAAAAGTCCCAAGAGGTTTATCCTGCCAGTTATTTCTATTGGACATTAGTATAGTGTGCAGAAAGACAGGAACAAGCTACTTCTTTGGTTGTCAGAATTTCAAGTTTTCCGTATCTCAGTAGTCTTAGAATTGTAGAGATACAGCAGAATAAGAACAGGATGGAGGATTAGGCCTGCATAATGGTATAGAGGTTTCAGCATTCCTCTATGCGGTTTGTAATGCCATATTAAGTGTTCAGCACGATATTATGATACATGTTTCTAAAAAAACACTGTAAGTAAATAGGTTTTCAAAGAGTTAACAAGAATTTATACTATTATTTATATCATGTGTCAGCTGTTAGAGAGTACTGTTGCTCGATCCTTGCAAAGTAAATAGAGTTTAACCTTTACTCCTGTTTTGGAAACACCTCCTCATACATTTTCCAGTACTTCTGAAATACTAGAAAATACAACTTTAATTTTTTTAAAAATTTAAATTGAGAGATACTTTTACCATATTTTAGGAAATACTGCTGCATGTGTTTTGTACTACCAGATGAATGTTTCCCAGTTCCTGGTAACAAAAATATTCTTCTAAAGTGGTATTTTTTTTCCTGAACACTAAGTATAAATTGCTCAAAGCAATCACGTTTACAACAGGCACAGCAGATCTTTATCACATTTGCCACCTTGTGGCTTCCTGCAGCACTGACCCTGTTTAGAATTAAAACTTGGGCTATTTAACCTTCTGCTTTCAACAGAAATGACAGCATATTATTAATTGTCATCATGCAGTCTATATAGTAAAGGACCACGGGTAAAAATTAAGATGTAAAAGTATTACCTCTTGAGCTTCACAAGTCAATGTCAAACATAATCCACCATACAGCAGATGGAGAAAAAAATTATGACAAGACTCATCAGCTTAACATAATGAAGTGTCTAAGAATTGTAAAGAGGTGAATCTCAACCTTTGCTAATTTTTGTCCTAGGAGAGTTACATCAGGCTAGTAGGTACTGAAATCCTAAAACATACTAAAGAGTAATGGTTAAACAATGCTTTTTACCAGAAAAGCAATTAGCTGTAACATTATCTACATACTTAATTAAAGCAGCAAGTAGTATTTGCTTAACAGAAAGTTACTGGCAATATATTATTTTATATCCTAGCTTCCAAAAATGCAGAATGAAATTATGATGACAAAGCTACACATAAAGATGTCCAAAACGACAGAGTTTTGTTTTTGTTTTG
Source organism: Pseudopodoces humilis (assembly GCF_049639895.1). Classification (NCBI taxonomy): domain Eukaryota; kingdom Metazoa; phylum Chordata; class Aves; order Passeriformes; family Paridae; genus Pseudopodoces; species Pseudopodoces humilis. The sequence continues at coordinate 43,261,065 of NC_142203.1, read as the reverse complement.
TATTTTGCGCAGTGAAACCCAAACCATCCGATTCAGCATCTGGAGGCACAAAACCCTTACTGTCAGTGCCAATAGAAAGCAATCTTGTTGTGGTAAGTTACAAAGAGGGAGCAATAGCTGTGTGACCTCAAAAAACTGCAGTATTGAAAGATATGTGTAACAGACAGTATGGGAAAAATAGCACTCTTCTTCAAGTTATGTTGAGGGCCATAACACATAGATAACTTCAGGAACTGAATTTATATAAAAACTAATAAATTCCCTATACAAATAAAACAGACATTTTTAATCTGAGTCTGTCACACCTGTAAAAGAATTTGAGTGACTGACTACTGAAGGCTCCACCCATGCAACATCTCCTGTGACAGTAGCCTCCTCCCCATGTACGCTCTGGTTTCACTTCTGCAACAACCTATGCAAGCACTGCACCCTCCTGTTGTTCCTCCCCACCACAGGCTGTCATCAGTAAAGCCAGGACAAGCATACACTACCTGGTCAAGACAAATGCTGCTTCTCCGTATTCAGGACAATCAAAGATACTGCTCTAACAGCTACATGTGATGTACTGTGCCATGTAGACTACTGTTCTAGTATTCACCAGAAGGGAACCGACTGCAATGCCAGATATCTATGCCTGTTTAGGAAAATTTATAGGCCAATGTGACATTGGAAAAAAGTTTCCATCTCCTCTTGTGCTCATTTATTATTCTATATTACATCTTTCTCTAAACATGAAACATTTTAAATCCCTAAAACACACAACAGTATGTGCTACTTTTCACTAGAATTGTTGTCCCAGTCAGTACACAATTAAGGCGTAAAAACCAATTGTATTTTCAGTGTCAGCACTAAGGTGACTAATTTAAAATTCTTCTTCAAATAACAGAAAAAAATCTGCTACATTAATTACAGTGGTAATATAATGTTTAAAACATACCCCTAAAGAGACATCATAATCTTCTGGGGTAAAAGGTTTATCTGTCAGGTCCTCAAAAAAATCTGCTAAGGAGTCCAGTGTTTCTTCAGCCAGTTTCTCATAGGTGGTCTCATCTAAAGAGCTACAAATGACATAGAAGTCCATAATTAGGAGGAAAAGCATGGAAGAGAGCATTTCCCCTATAATAAAAACATACCAAGACCATGACTTTGGATGAAACAATATCCATTAAATGATCGTATAAACAAGTAGTCATTTTTCTTAAGGTGATGTAGGTGACAATCCACCTTAGAAATGGAGGATAAATTTTGAAATTAATTGCTATTAGAGATCCCTGAACTGAGGAAAAGGCACTTATGTCCTTAGATATACTAGCCCCCACTTAGTATACAGCATTAGATTTGAAAGTAAGGAACTTTCATAACAGGACTTTGTGTAAGAATTGCTCAGGTTTGAATTCTACAAATAGAGACAAAAGCATCTCCCATTTAGAAATATATGTCATTTGACTCTACAAAAACTGCTGTAGCCACACACAGTTTAGAAATGTCAGTATCATATGTTTATGTATAGCATTTGCCTTCTCAACTGGAATTACCCATGCAGCCTGGTAATTAGATGTTATTTAAACTGTGCTTATGATCTAACACTTATGAATTACAGTCTTCTCCAGAGAGTCTCAAAGCACCCTTGTGGCCATTACGTAAGGCTTAAAGCACCTGTGAGACTGCTTCTCTTTTCCTCTTTAGTGGAACAAAGAACAGTTTAATTAACCAAATGTAATTAAACAAAATAATGTAAGTTGTTCCATCTCCATCAGCGTCAGCTTTTAACTGAGTGTGTAAAGGGGTCTCCCCACCAACAAACACTTCAGTGAAATAATCTCAATTTTTGCTAATGCTTATGGCAATTAAACAGTTACTATGGGCCGAATATATATCAGTTGGTAATAGAAAGCATGCATTTTTAAGAAGTTTCTTATCCAGTTACTGAAATAAGCTCTATGTCACTTATGTGAGGGATACCACAAAATGCCTTTGGGGCATGGAGAACAGAAAACCTTTGGATCAGGAAGGATTCATGTACTGGTTAAAGGTCCACTTCAGGCACTTGAAAGCAAGAGCTATTTCAGACACCTGCACAATCTTTCACTGTGTCTTGAACTGCTGCATCAGGAGGGGAGAAGTCTCCAATAGATGCTGTGTCACCTCCTCTCAGAACAAGCAGAAATTTCACATCCTCTGGTATATGTGAAATGGTGCTAGACAGTTGCATTTAGGTACATTAATTATTTGCTAAGCAACTTCCCAAATTCACAGAAAATGCTTTTAGCTGAAACTATAGTTGTCCTTTACATCACATCAACATTGCATTCATCTGGTAGTCTCAGTACATATGTAAGTTATTCTAAAATATATAACCAATATTTTCATATGAATCTCTCATTTTTACCTTGTGTCACTCAGAGTTCCTGTATTTCTCAAATTCATGAACCAAACAGTCCTGCTCTTCACATCTGAAGAATACTGTAATTGCTGTTTAAAGTAAGTAGAAGCAAAATGGAATTAAAACATAAAGAATCATAAACTATATACTTATCATATAAATTAAACAGCTCCTTGAAGTCCTTTCCATCCTCAAGTAAAATGTTCATATTCTATATCACAGGGCTAATATGGAAGGAATTACGCAGCTTTAGTCTTTGAATGATTGAAGCAACCTAGAATATCCTTGTTTTCATCACACAGACTAATGGAAACACCCACAACCCTCTGATTCATACACAAATGAACTAGGAAAGAGAACTATTCTAACTTTTCTATTGCTCTGCCACAGATTTACTGAGCAACTGCAGACAATCAAATGGCCTAGGTTCAGATTTTCCTAAATATCCACAACTCACATGCTGCACTACCAACATGTGTCTCTCTGCTGGAAGTCAGGAACATACTAAGCTGAAATAAACACAAACCCTGAATCCTCCTCATGTACAAAAGAGCCAAACCACTTGATTTGTCAGATTCCAGACTTCTAAATTACGGAAAAGCTGTATTGCCGTAACAGCAGTATCAGACAAGGGAACCAAATGGGTAAACCCGCTGAGGGAAACCTATAAAAGCATGAAAATAAAGCTAATCCTCACATCAGACATAGTACCAGAAGTTATCATGCACTTATGCTATCCACCAAGAAAGGAATACGGCATGATTTCCATTTTTTCTTAACTGGCACTGACGATTCAGTTTAATGTTAAAACAGAATCCATAATTACTTTCTGTGTACTCGTGCCAGGTTCTGCAAACTTCAGACTGAGTTGAAAAGCAAATGACATTTGCAAAGGAGCTATGTCAGCCTTTCTTCAATCGCGCAAGAGCAAAACACGGGCCGATGTCTCTCCATGTGATGTGACATCTATCTGCAGGTATTACCAATGAGCTGCCTGTTAGTCCAAAAATACAGCACAGGCATAAAGGAGAGAACGCAGACACAACCGTACAGGCCGACAAACTACACCACGGTGCCTGCATGTTTGAGTGCACCCTTTTCCCTACAGCATGTTATACACGCTTAGAATCAAAAGCTACAAGACTACGAGCACGTTCAGGCTCTGTCCAGGCTGAGAGGCTCTAATTCCATCAGCTTGTCCCCACACTCGGTTTGTGACTGCGGGCAGCCAACAGCGGTCCCAGCACGCAGCCGGCATCTGCCTCCGCGTACCACGCCCGGCTGCGGGCAGCCAGCACGGCCCTCTGCGCCTGCACAGGGGCAGCGGACGAGTGCACCAGCTCCCGTGTGCGGCACCTCCCGAGGCACGGGGGGAAGGAGAAAGCACAAGGCAGACGGAAGAGAGGGAAGGAGTGAGGACGCGCCCCGCTGCCGGCCGGCCTGCGACAAGGCCCGGCGGCCGCGGGTTGACATCGACCTGCTGAGAGCCGGCGGCCGACTCGGGAATCCCCGCCCGCCGCCGCGCAGGCCGCGCCTCGCCCCCGCCGTCCGCCCGCCCCTCGCTCACCGTGCGGCCTCTGCTGGCGGCGCCTGTGCCCGCCCTCGGGGCGCTCCCGGTACCGCCGCACCCTCGCCGCGCCCCCCCCGCCCCCGCCCGTCCCGCGGCGCGCACGGCGCCCCCCGCCCCCCCCCGCCACATGGCGCCCGGGCCGCTGCGGAAGCGGCGGGGCGGGGCTGGGCCGGCGCGCGCCACCGCCCCCCCGCGGCGGCGTGAGGAGAGCGGCGGGGCCGGGCCTAGCTGGGCTCATTCGGCAGCGGGAGGGCCGGGGAGAGGGGCGGAATGTGCGGGTTTCTCTTCCTCCCAGCCCCTGCTGGCTCCAGCCTCAGCAGCGCCAGCATAAATTAAATCCAAGTGCTGCTGCTGAGGCATCACAGGCATATCAGAGCCGAGCACGCTCTGTCCGCCCGGCCTGGCTTTCGAGGCTGCGGCGGCTTCCCCGCCGCTTCCCCGCCAGCCTTAGCCCGGTGTCCTTTTCCCGGCAGTAGCACGGCCTGGCACGGCTGTCCCTAGGAAACGGGTGCAGGGCCCAGTGTGCTGCTCAGGCTCCCCTCGGGGAGATCTCTATCCCGACGTGTCGTAGAGTTGGGGAGCTGCGGCTGCTGCCGCTGAGCGCTCCACCGCGCCGCTGTTCTCAGAGCAGGCAAAAATCGCTCGTGGGCGGGTCTCTGCAGGCATCTGCTCGGGCGCTGATTTACAGGGAGCTGGAGCCTGGGAAGAACAGCAATTAGAGGCCACACTATGCACCAGGCATTGACTCAGGGGCTCGTTCGAGGACTATTTTCTGTGACAGGAAGAATTCTGATCTACGTCCTGCAGGTAAAATGTTTCACTGAGCCAGTAAAGGAAAAATAAAGCACATAATTTATCACACCTGACATTTTCCACTAAGTTACATAAATGCTGGTGATGCCATACTGTCAGCAGTATGTGAAGATGTAGTCTCAGCCAGACACGTCATATTCTTAAACTAAAAGAAATAAACTAGGTTTGCCAAGTAGATGAGAGGAAAGAAATAATTCCTATAAAAAGGTTTCTTTAAAAACCCACACAGTTTCTATGGGAGCACAGACAACTTTCATTTCAGAGCTTTCCACAGGACAGGACCAAAAGATGCAGCCGTTGCAAGTAAAACCATAAATATGAAAAGCCTACTAGCGTTCAGAAGGTTACTGCTGGTTAGTGTGTGATGCATTTTTATATTTCAAAAACTCTTAATTAAAGTAAGCAACTGGGTGCACTGAGTCACCTAATCTAGTTGAAGATGTCCTTGCTCATGGCAGAGGGGTTAGACTAGGTGACCTTGAAAGGTCCCTTCCAATCCCTTCCAATATTCTATTGCTTCTATGATCTTCCACTGCATTTGGGATTAAGTTACCAAGCTTCTCACCAAGATTTGTAATTCTATTATATTTTTCTATAAGCCAAAATTATTTTACTCTACACAAGGGGAAAAAGCTCAAACAATTCAAGCCACTTGCATAAATTTCAACTGAAATGATAAAGTCTGTTTTAGCTAAAAGCTGTTTGTATCAAACTGTTATCTAACTTAGCCAGCTTCTTGTGTCTTTTCAACAGACTCCTGTGTCTTTGTTACCAGTGTCTTCCCAATTTGTGTTCTTGTTGTATTTTGTAGGGGAGGTTTTCATACATCAAGCAGATTTAAGATACTCTTTAGTTCCTTGAAGAAGAACCCATTCTTAGCCCTGCTGGGAGAAGCTACTTATGTTTCTACAGGAGTAATGGTTTACAGACTGAGATAAAGCGTGTACAAACAAATTACTTGTGTCAGACCACAGAATACATTGGTAAAGCAAACTACTGGGTTTTTGCACCTTGGTATGGAAGGGGAAAAACAGCTAGAAGAAAGGAGGAATACCTGTTCGTTTATGTAGTATTTAATCTATTTAAAGATGCTGATTATTAATATAGCTTGCCTTTCCTATTAAAAGAACCTCAGGTGTTTTCCGGTATTATCCAACTAGTTCCACAGTGATTTTTCTCTAGTCATCCAAGTCATACACAGGTCTCAATAGGAAATGTTCATCTTGTGTTTCTAAGTTCATGACAAATCAATGAATTAGTGTGGATTAAATATTTTCTATAGTACTAGCAATTTCACATACCAAATATTTTAAAAAGAAAACAATTGATTCAAATGTAAAGTTCAAGTTAGTGAATTTTACAATATCCTTACTACCAAGCAAGGATCAGTCACACAAGTTCTAAAGGCCCAAGTTAGGGATTAGCAATTTTAACAATGATTTCTTAATGTTTCTCATCTTGATTCTTGTCCCTTAGGTTAATGTTGTTCATATCACAATATCACATATCAGTACCTTTTAACGCTGAGTGTTAAATACCTGTGAAGGAGTTTGAGATGCAGAAGCACTGCAAGGTCAGGCCCCACACATGTATAAGTCCACAATGGCTCCTACAGAGAACAGGAGGTGCATGCTACTGATTACTCCTTTATCACTGGTTTGGGGAAAATACCATTGAGTTATATGAAATTAAATTGCCTGAAGTATAAGCAGAGAAAGTGTTTTCAACAAGAAAACAGATGCTGGGATATGTGTGCTTTAAAACCACTGAATTATAGCACAAGGACAGAGAGTGGGTGTTTTTATTTGTTTGTTTGGCTGGGGTTTTTGTTTGTTTGGGGCTTTTGATTTATTCTTTATTAAGTGAGGGCGGCTATTTGGTGGTGCTACCACCAAAGGCAAAACTTCACCTCTGAATGCTGTATGATTAAGTCACAAGCTCAGATAACAAAAATTTGGAATTATTCCATACCTTTCTCAAAGCTGGCATCAACCTGTGCTTTTTCATTCTGAGCAGCTTGCAGGGCCAGAGTATTCAGATACAATTGCCCACAGATAGCCCACGTTTGTGACCTAATTCTTCTTCGCTCCCTGTGGCAAATTCCATCTGGAGAAATAGACCAATACATTACTTTAAATACTCCCATCTGATTGTGCCTTCTGTATATTATTTTTACTTGACATGATCTCCCTCATCAGCTCTAAAGGTAGTCTTTAAATTTTCATCAAGTGAAACACCAACATGAAACACCTATGCAAGATGAAGAGAACCAAAATACTTAAACATGAAACTTGCACATCCCTACAAACTCCTAACTCTTTGATATTTGAAAATTGATATCATTTTATGCACTAGAGTAAAATGGATTCCAAGTTGTTGATCATTAACCACACACACACACCTTTTAAGTGCACATGATTTGGAGGAGGTTTCCCCAGCAGGCTCCATAGTCATATAGGATTTCCTTTATCAAGTGTTCAATGACTGTTTTGATTTATAAATTACTGAGTTCAAGGGATTGTACACAAAAGATGTCTGAGTCTCTGAATCATTTGGCATAGATGTTCTTGTTTTGGACAGAATTGTTGCAGTTAGGCTGTGAGTCCTTTGGGTTCTTCCTAAGAGCAAATGATTCAGATGTTATAGTTACTAGGTAATTAGGGAAAAATTGTCATGCGTGTTCTTTATGAAGGTTAATTGGGTGCTTAAATGTTTTTCCCCAAATAAGATTAATGACAAATATCTGCTTTGCACAGAGACACATTCTAAATATCCTGTATACTGCACATGAAGGAGCAGACACTTTGCAGATGTACAAAATGTTTTTACTCATAGGACACAAAGATGTGTTTTACTTTTCTCAGAGGAATGCTGCAGAAAAATTACCTTGCTGAGATTAAGCAGTCTAATTTTAAAGCCTAGAAAAGTGTTAATCACGAGATACAGGCTGTGAGCAAAGCCTTAGACTCTGCATCCTTAGAAAGCAAAAAACTCCAAACCCCTTTAAATTTCTCTATACTGTGCATAATTTAGGAATTATTCTTCTTACTCATCAGCATTATAGGATTATATCAAAGTAAAACAAAAAAAACCCACCACCACTACCTCCAACCAAGCTAAAACAAAAAAAAAAAATCCACCACACCAAATCCTTGAAAGAAAAATTCTGTACAGATACAAAGTATAATTCTAGGATTTAAAATGCCAGGCTCTGGTTTTGTCAATTTAGCAGGTTTACAATGCTTATTCCTAGAAGACATATTATTACAAATAACTTTGGTAGCTTTCTAATTGACACCAGTGCAAATTTTTAAATACACCTCTTCATTGAAGCATAAAATCTTGGACTGATGATCACTGGCATTTGGTACTATCTCCTTGTTACTTGGGGAATCTGGGAACCAAAACAGTTTCTGTTTTTGATCCTTTGATGTTTTTTTGATCCTGAAATGATTGCCCATACTGAAAAATCTGAAATGGTTTTATAAAGCAATCCCTGTTGAGTATGTTCCTTTGGCTTTCCTGCTCTAATTTCAAGGTTCTCCTTTTTATTATAGAGCTGGTAAAGACAGACGCTATGTTTGTCACATCTCAAGAGGCCTCTTAAGACTGTCTCATGAAAGTAGGGAAATGCAAGAACAATTAAGTCCAGTATAGGTAAATAGCAGGATGACAGCTGTGATAGTCTTTAGAATAAAATCTTTTATTCATCAATAAAACTATAGTTTACAGTAGTATTTTCTAAATAAATTATAGAATTTCTCTTTTACAAGAAATAAACAAAATCAAAAATATTTCAAGGACAATATATGTACACAACATAAGGCCTTATTATAAATAACATTTTTATCTCCTTTTTACCAACAGTGAAAGTATCTTTAGAGGTTCATTTTCATATGGTATGTGCAGATATTTGCCCTAACCCTCATACAACATCAGTACCAATTTCCACTGATGTGGACCTAAGCAATTAGAACTGAGAGAATCAAAAAAATTAAATTGATTTTATTCACCACTGTGTTTATTTTAAAATAGGTAAAGTAGGTAATCAATTTTGCTTGTGCCTAGTTACAGAATGCATGCAAATGAAACCACTAGAGAGCTGATAAGAAAATATCACTTCAAAATCCAAAAAAAGGTGATTGGCAATTTTGTAGAAAGCAGCCTGAATACACAGGTCTTCACAGTTGAGCAAGCAACAGCAGATGACAGCAGTGTGGAATGTTTCATGTCATTTTTGTCAAGTCCATCAATCTTTTCTATGGTTCAAAGATCCTGGCATTTCTTAGAATAAGTTCCATTGATTATTACTCTGTCTATTAGGCTCAGCAAATTCCTCCTTCTTAAATGAGGACTGCAGAAAGTGCTCTTCATTAACCATGGTCACTTCTCTTAGTTTTACTCTTCATGTATTCTTTGTTACTGGAAATACAGAAATGACAAGTTAAGAATTGTGTTTACTTGTTTTCTTACAGAATTATAAACAGGTAACATCTTTCCTCCCCTAAATGGGCTGCAGTACAACTTGGCAGCGATTCTCTCATGACCCTGACCCATAGTCAGAAGCATTGGGTCTCTTGTACAGCAGCTAACCCCTATGTGTTTTACAGGCATTGCAGTACACTTGTATTACGTGAACTAGAACTACTTGCTGCTGCAAAATGCTGAACACTCCGGATGTCAGAGAAGACAGAACAATCTGACAGCACTCAGCAATTCACAACAGCTTATTTTTATCTTGCAGAACTCTGGTATTTACTACTTTAAAGTGGCAATCTTAATACATCATGAATAAAAGTGCTGTCAGCTTCTGCATGACACTCTTTCCCCAGATGAAAAATCAAACCTATCAAAAAACTTTCAGGCACAAAAAATATTCTAGTCAGTGTTGTAGCAATCATCCTATTTCACCAAAAAAATAAAGGAATCTACGTAAAATTAGCTAATAATGTTGATGGAATAGTTTTCTATGTCATAGAAATAGTTGATCACTTCTTGGCATCCCTGTAGAGTTAGAGATGAAATGAAAAACTGAAAAGAAACTGTTCTTTGCTGAACAACTCAAACTAAGGATAAATGGACATCTGAAGTATATATTTCAGTAAATCAAATGTATGTCAGCTGATATATCCAAAATGGAGCAAGATACTAAATCAAAACAAAGGAATCTGTAATGATCTTACTCCAAAACCTTATTAAAAAACATTACAAAAACTATTTATGAAACAGATTTTTAAGGTCACCTTTACACTGTGCTTTTTGATACGCTTAAATGACCGTTAAATAGTTTGACAACAGTCTAATCTTGATTATGAACAAAAAATTTCTGTTGGCATTTCTTAAGCTTATCTCAGAGAAAGGTAACCAGAACATTTAAATCAATATTTTTGTTATGACTTCTAGCACTAGCCCTTGAACCTTGAGAAGCGATATTTCAATATTGTTCTCTGACAACCTTTAAACTTCCTACTGTATTGTGCACCAGTGTTAGGGTGCTCATAATCACTGATGCCACTGAGCACAACAGTGCCAATTTCTCAGGTGCTGTTCGCTCTCTCTTTCTCAGGAACTGTGGTCTGGCAAGTAATGCTGACTGTCGTATTAGCACCTGAATCTGCTAAGGCAGTACTTAGAAAATACAGAACCATTTCATATATGAAGTGAAATTGTTAGACAAGTGAGTAAAATTAAAGAAAGTGCTATTCTAAAATCAGTGTGATGTAAAGCTAACAAGGACTTTTAATTTATTTTTTTTAATAATCTGTTTGGCAGAAAAGTTGAAAAATGCTAGTACCAATAAACATAATAATGTTATATGAAGCAAGACAAATTAATCAAAGTTTTCATTAGCATCACCTTGTTTCTGTCTGAAAGTTCAGATATGAATGGCTGCAGATCCATTTCCGACAAATATGTTCATCACTCAGCACTCAGCTTCTGTCTTTCTGGACTTATTACTGCTTTTCGCTAAGGTGGTTACTGGTATTTATGATGCTGATTTTATGGTATTCCACTAATTATGCAATGCAACCATGTCTAGCTTATTCTTATTCCCTTTCCTCTGACCCTTCCAAAGCACTTCAGTAAAAAATTCCAATAAAATTTGCATAACAGAATTGGAGAAAAGAAACCTGACAATAACTTGTAGCAACTGCTAACTGTATGAGTCAATCACAGAGGTACTGTTGATGATACTAATGCCATTTTAAGAAGATGAGATTTTCAGATGTTCATATTTATGTCAGCTACAGTCCAGTACTGTATTATTCTGGAAAGAAATCCATCTATTTCAAGGTACAGGACATGATCCTGTAGGCAACATTGTATCTGCTGCACAACATTGGGGTTACACTGATTACAGATAAAGGAAACTTTTTTTTTTTTTAATTAAAAACTGAGTTTGGCTGTAGCAATTTGGTCCAAAATGATAAATAATGCACAAATGACATTACAGGAATCATTCCTGTAATTCCTGCCTAAGATGTCTCACACTGTGTATATAATGGATTTACAATGTTTGAATCTACTTGAGGCTTTTTGTCTTGGAGCATTTTTGTGCTCCAGTCCTCTTTCCATGGATATGTTTTTGAGCTGATTGATTTCCTCTTTTGGTGTTTGAAAAGCCCCAGGCATGAGAAAATGTAGTTCTGTGATAATACATGCTGGCATTTTAGCACTTGGCTTCCTCAGGCAACATACTGCTTCTGATCTGAATTGCTGCCTTTTTAATCTAATCAAGCACCTAATTCCTGTGTCTGATTTTCATGCAATAGCAACTAAAAGGTTCCTTCTTACATAATGTTTCTTCTGCAAGAACACCTCTGCCAAGTAACGTTCAAGTGCTCGTTTGTTTTTCACCCCAGGTTTTAGTTTTGTGGGAGACACAGGCCTTTTTTATCTCTCCTTTTTGTGATCATGCATGGATGGATACAGGGAAAACACAGATAGCAACAGAAGAAAGGACCAGTTAACTGTACTGCATAAAATGAGTTGATTTGCCCCTTTCAACCTGAAACAATTTCTATTTTGAGGAGAGTGCTTGATCGGTTCTACCATGTGCACATAACATTTTAAGGGTTATAATGCTCTTAGCGGAAAGAAAGGATGCCTGTCAGTGAGGTCTTAATTACTGTCTCAATTCAGGTTCAGTCTACTGTGTTTTTCCACCAGTATATTTAGAGGAAATGGTGAGGCAGAGAAACTGAAACTTCCATAAAAAGAGCAACATACCAAAATTCAAGGTATGCTGTGCAGTGCTGCACAACTTCTAGCTTGTTTTACATGTATTCTGCCTGGGAATTGCTTTCATTTCAGCTGCACTTGTTATTATCCCACAACAGTACTCTGAAGAAAGCTAAACCATGATTAGAATTTAATTGAAATTATGTGAGAGAGTACAGAAGAAAAGGAGAACTAATGAGTAAGAAGAGTCAGAAAGCTTTGACATTTTCTAAACAGGTATTTTATAGACCAATATTTGTAAATCTGCTTACCTATGCATCTACAGCAGCTTTGAAATACAAAATTAATCTTCAATATTATTTTAAGACTTCAAAATCCCATAATAAAATTGGCATTTGGAAATAAACCACACCATAAGTAATTTTAAATGTAATAGTATTATCTATGCAATTCATCTGACACAGATCATATCTACACTAACCAGCCTCTAAATACACTAGGCTTGCTCATCACTACAGTTATTCCTGTAAATAAAATAAATAATAAAATATTATTTTATTTTACTGAAGCCCTTAGCAAACCATATCTTCATTAGCAGTGACTTTTAAATTATATATAAATTTATGAACCTTTCCTTTAGCAATAAGAAGCAATGCTGTATTTCCATGTGAAGACTTCTGTACCACCCAAGAATTTTGCATTATAATTAAATATACAGAAGTACTCTGTAAACAAAAAGAATTAATTATTGAAATTATATAGGCATCCTATAGGCAGGACATATATTAAAGATCCTATAGACAGGACATATATTTATTTATTTAAGTCCTATATCTACACCAGGTAACATATGCAGCATCACAGCAGAACAAATGTAAAAGTTTTTCACTGCTATTTACATGCATGTCCTTTTTCTGTTGGAAGTGTAAGGAAAGTCAAGCCTACTTTAAGTAAATCAATTAAATACCTAAGCCTTACTACTCTGATTTTATTGAGATTGTAGTAGAGTATATCAACTATTTTTATAAATAATTTCATGGGAAGGCTAAGAAAATGCAGTAGGATAGTTTATAATTGCACATGTTGCTTTTTTAGCTAGAGAAAGCTCAATCAAACAATTTGAGACTTCACTGCAGAAGAGAAGGAATAAGGTGACTTTTAAGTTATTCCTTACTTTTTAAGTGAAAATATCAATTTTAAGGCACTCCATAGTGATGTTGGACTAAGGTCTTCAGGATTGGTTGCACTTGTTGATCATAGATCACTCTTAAGGAACTTCTGCAAGTTTTGACATATCTTTTACTAACCAGGTTCCATAGAACACTGAGACTCTGTTGTGTTCAACAGCATTTGCTGACAATGTTTGAACTGACACCAATAAATAGGGCTTCAAGGGAATTTAAAAAGAGATCCTTTATTTACAGAGGAAGGAGAAAAGCCTGTTTTGTGGATTTCTACATCAAAGTGCTAAATGGAAATGTGTTACCTTCTCTGTTTCTGGCTTATATACAAAAAACCTGTTTATCTCATACAGAATAGTTTGTTTCAAACTGGCTGATCTATCATTGTATTACATATTCATAAAAGCAAGAAGCCTTTAATGTTTAAATTTATACAGAGAAACATTTCAAATTTACAAGTTTTTTCTACATCTCCTATCTATTATTTATTATTTATTTCTTCCTTCTGTTTAATTGATAATTAATATTGTATGAATTAATCAGTTTTGTAACTATGTTATTAGAATAATTGGAAATAGTTTCTATTGTCTTATACCTACTGCTCATTGCAGATGATGTTTAGTTATATTCTAAGTCATAAAAGCTAAATTTCTTAAGCTGTTATCTGGGTTAAAAGGTTTATGAGAAAATAAACCAATATAACTTAAAAGTAAACTTGATTTGAGAATGAACCTAACAGTGCTTCTTAGAGCAGCAGGTGAACAAAATGCTAGTTTGAACTAGGTCTTTTTTCAAAATTAAGGAATTATGGGCTCAGGCCAGCATTCAGTTTTGAACCCAAGATGTATCTCTACTTGTGTCCCGGAACAAAAATTCTTGCTGTTACCAGGTGCATTCTCAGTTTTGACATCAGCAACACAGTGTGAGTTTGCATGGAGTTCCCTTAATGTAAGGGAAATCCTCGTACCTATAAGAGGAATTTTTTTTTATAACCTCTGTTCTACCTCACCTTACTTGACTATCATAATTTTCACACAAAACTGTTCAGAAAATGCCATTTTTAAGCTGCTCTTTATAGTAAATTAGTACAATGTCATTTTATGACAACTTTTTTTCTATACATGGGACCAAAAATTCATAGCTCTTAATTTACTAGTGGACTAAAATTTGTCCAAAAGGTTTAGCATTCCAAAGAAGACTGCAAAGACATCAAAGGATTAAAGGTGTCTGAAATTAATCAAGTTAAGGTATTTTTCATTAAAATATATAGTGGGTAAGACTACAGCAGCTTGCCTTGTGGTAGAAACACAAAGATTATTAATCACAGGGTGAAAGGAAAATCTGAGAATGCCATTTAAAACTACATTTTTCTCCTTGCATTTTGCCCTTTTAAAAGTACATCTTGTAGTCTTTCCAACTGAGATTCAGATCAGCTAATGCAGACGTCATTGATTTGCTTTCTTTTTGAGATACACCCTAGAAATTACTAGCCTGTTCCTAGTGTTCTCAAAAACATGCATCTTTTCCTTCTAACATGCATCTAATCATCCTCCTATAAAAGCAAAATTGCCTTCTGGCTGGCACTTTTACTTTAGTATCCTCAGGTATTCCCAACTATAGGCTAAATGTTTCTGGGTCCACTGAAGGATATTGCAGGATATCAGGAAGTAACAGATTGGTAGATGAACAGCATCCTATTCCTGTTTCTTCCACAGACACTTGAGGATACATACAGGGTACATGTGATTACAAGTTACAGCTCGCTTCCACAACAATCTCAAAACAGTTAAGTAGGCATCAATACAGGATGTGGGACGTGAGAAAGAAGACAGGGATAAGTAACTTCTCAAGATGAGTTTGCTTAAGAATGTGCTTAGCTATAGTATCCACTTTCCTCAAAGCTGTCAGCTGTTGCATACCTAGACTGTTCAGGTGTGTTCCATTACCTTGATTATTGAATTTTGAATTTGTTTTTTTTCAGGGTGCAGAGAAAGGGTGCTGCTAGTTCCAAAAAGCATGTATGATTGTCTCCACTTAAGACCTATTTATTTATCCAGACCTTTGCTAAGGGAATAAACACTGGTTATTTGTATGATATCCAAAATTGGGTTTTAATTATTTTTCTGTTGATATTCATCAGTAGAATACACACATACTTATTGCAGTCTCCAAGACATAATAGAAATTAATGTTCTACAAGCTGAAAACTAACTAGACAGATGACTACACCTGAAACTTGTACGGACAGCTTTAGAAAAGGTGTCACCTGTGCCTGTCACTGGATTTTCAGAGTACTTCACCAACCATCCTACATACTTCAAACCTAGAATGAAGTACTTCACAATGATAAACAGTATTATTGTAAAATAAGACTGTTGCTTTATAAATTAAATTCAAAAGCTATCAAGAAAAAATGGTTTCACTGTTTAAATGGGACCAAAAGAACCACAGATCAGCCCAGGCTGAAGGAACCACGAGAGGCCCTCTTAATTCAACCTTTTTTAGGAAAGAGAGCCTGGATGAGATTATCAAGCATTACTGTCCAGCTGCATCTTGAAAACCTCCTGTGATGGGGACTTTACTCCTGGGGAGGTCAGTCAAGTAAATTATTCATCATTATAAAATCATGCTTATTGTATATCATTCTCCTTGAATCATTCTCATTGTAAAAACAGTTTTTTCTTACACAGAGGAAATCTCCCTCACTACAACTTGTATCCACTGCCCCTAGAGAAAAGGAGGGTCTCAATACTATCTGTAGTCATGCTTTGGAAAAGTGTGTTGAGGTCCCTCCTGAAAATTCTATGGACTGGAAAGATCTAACTTTTACAGTCTTCCCTCAAATGTCAGGTTCTCCCCATCCTTGGCCATCTTTATGGCACTCCTTTGACCCCTCTTCAGTCTGTCCACATCTGTTTTGGAACTGTGGGGGCTAGAACTGGACACACGATGCCATGTGCAGTCTGACAAGTGCTGGTGAAGTGGGATGATCACATCTCTCTGTTAGCAGTGCCCCCAGGGATGCAGCTGAAGGTCCACTTTGTCTCAGTGGCTGCAGCAGTGCACTGCTGACCTGGTGTCTGTGTGTTGTCTGCTGGGAGCCCCGGGCTCCTCTTGGCAAGGCTGTTCCACAGCTCATGGGTCCTAGCCTGGCTGGGCTCTTCGGTTTTGTTTTCTTGGCTCTTTCGGTCTTTCCTGCTTTCCCAGGTTCAGGACTCTGCACTTCTCTTGGTTGGACTTTACACAGTTGCTGTGGCCCAGTCTTCCAGCCTGCTCATATCTCTGAAAGGTGGCTCTCCCTGCCAGTGTGTGCCCCTCAACACCCAGTTTAGTGACACAGCAAACGTGGTGAGGGTGTTTTTGGTCCCATTGCCCAGATCATTCATGGAGATGTTACAATGTGGAGCCCAGTACCAGGGGGCCCTGCTTGTGACAGCCTGCCAGCCTCAGTAAAACACACTGATCACCTGAGATGATTCCTGCCCATCTCACAGACCATCCCCATCCACTCTGTATTTGACATTCATCTAGGAGAAAACCGTGGGAGACACGACATGTCAAATGCTTTACTGAAGTGCAGGCAAGCAACATCCACTGCTTTCTCATACTGACTGAAGATTGTAATTTGTTTTAGAAAGGTGATCAGGTTAGCCTGGCATGATTTGCCTTTGATAAATCTGTGCTGGATTTTCCCAGTCACTTGCTTCATTTAGTTGGTAATAGTTCCTAGGAGGCTTGTTCTGCCGCTTTCCCAGAGACTCCAATAAGGATAGTGGGTCCTCTTTCGGGCCATTCTTATAAACAGGTATGAGGTCTGCCCTCTTCCAGTCATCAGGGATGTCCCCTGATCTCCATGAATTTTCAAAATAATAAGACTGTGGCCCTGCAACAATATCAGCCACTTCTCACTCAAGATTTCTGAGTCCCTTTTTTTTGAACAGATGGTTCAGGTCAGCATTGTATTAGTAATGAGCCAAATCAACACAAGTCCTACAGGAGCAGATTGATTTAATGGGCTACTTGAGGTCACAGTTAACTAAGTCAGTTCTACATCTAATTGGCCACTGGTACTTTCTACTGTTTTGTGTCAGTGGAGGCAGGACAGACAACTCCCCTAAGTGTGTGGGACTATTAAATTAGTAGCTATTAACTGAGTACTATACACAATCAAGTGTTGCTGGCAAATAAGAAGGAAAAGAACATGAGTGGCACAGCCTACAGGGAAAGAGAATGTGACAAACATTTCATCTTGATGTAAGATCAGACACAAACATGTTTCATCTGAACACGAGAACATTTTTTTCTGGACAGATAATCAATCACTCGAACAACTTCTCAACTTCTGCAGGATGTGGCAGAGTTCCCATTGCAAGAGGTTTTTAAGCTGCAGTGGAAAAGGGTGTTGGATAATCTTATCTAGGCTCCCTTTTCTGCAAAAAGTTGGACTGGATGATCTCTTGAGGCCTCATCATCCTGAGATTTTTTATGATTCTAAGAGACCATGGATTTCTTAAGACAAAAATCACGTAACTAGGGATAAGAAAAATAAAGAATGCAATAAATTTTATCTAGAAAGGAAACAACCATGTCTTCGTGAAACATTTATTAGAAACATGAACAAACTTCCCTCTTTTGATTCTTCATCTCTGGTATAATTCTTGCCATGAGAGTCAAGGGGAAGTATTACTAGAATAATGTCAGAACTGTTTAGGATTTATGAAAAGAAGCCTTTGGAAAAAAATGCCAAACTTAATATACAATTTCAGAACAGCCTAAAAAAATTAGATGCACAAAATTTCACTCAACTAGAACTTGAACTGGGTGCCTACTGCCTTTATGTCTGCAGAATGTGAGCTGTGGGTACCAAGAGAACATTTGAAACACAGGTGATATGAAGACAAAAGATAGACTTTGACCTTATCTTTCAGCAGTCAGATAAATTGCACACTAGGAACTGAAACAGCAAAGATACATTTTTAATCAGCCATCACAATTAGACAACCCTTCAAAGCAGAAAAGGGAGCCATTAATATACTTCTATTGAAGCAGAGCTCTATTGAAGCTCTGCTGGCTTCAAAATCGGTGACATGAACACAGAACTTTCCACTCTGAGAAAATTTAATTTCTATATTGTGAAGTACACTACATGAAGAGGAAAGATTTTGTTGTTGTTGTTTTGGGGTTTGTTCTTTTTCCCTCCAATGGAAAACAACAGAAAAGATTTCCTACCATTAGAGAAAAACTGAAAGGTGTTTTGGCATACTTCATTATTAATCCAATAGCTATAGGCATATAAATTCTTCAGGGATTTGCTTTGGCAAATCATATGTATGCAAACTTATGTATGTTTCATACAAAAAATACCTCAATAAACCTCTGGAAAGTTAAGCAGGTATTTTAGTCACTTACTAAGCCTGAGTCAAAGCAATTACAGATGAAAAAGCCCATCACAAACTGTTTGACAACTTACCAAGTAAACATCCAAAACTGAAGCATTATCATTTTCCATTTCCAATGTGCTCTGTTCTGAAGTCAAATAGATGGCACTGTCTCCCAAAGTGAATGTTGAACTCGAAGGTAACCCTTTACTGCAAAGAGAAGGGAGAGTACAATCAACCGAAAGTCCAAGTTACAAAGCTCAGTCATAACTGAAAGTTTACAAATTTCTCTGTTAAACATAAAAATCCTCAAATACTTGGAAAATAGGAACATAAATAAACAAATATAGATATTTTGGCAATGGCTGGATAACTGGAAGCTCACATTTGACTACCTGTTCCGAAACCTCAGATTTTAGTTTTGCATTTACTAAAATTTTAACATAAAGTAATGCTATTCCTGAATGTCAATATTATTTAATTAATGAAACTATGTCACAGTAACTGTCACAAAGTTTCATTAATTTCAAAATACATTACTTCCACATTTCACATGGTGTAAATTTTGGCAGCATTTCGTGATTCAAAACAGGGACAAAAGAGTAAGAAATTAGGCACATTGTAACACTACTAACACTGGACTTTTCCATGCAGGCACAGATCACTAACAGCCATAAGTTTAGAAGGAAAAGTGGCAGAAGAAGAATATTGTGACTAGTACACCTATGCAAGGAAGTGATGTTTACAGAGCAGGTGCTATTACTTTATTCATTGATTGCTTTTTTTTTTTCTCTGATGCACAGAAATAATGTGAAACTGTAAATGAACCTCCACATAAATCTCATTTTCTAACACACTTGGTCAACAAAGCTGAAACTCTCAAAGGTGTTTTAATGGAGTCAGGTGTCCCTTATTGCATATCTTGACTAGCTGCCAGAAATTAGGCTCCAGGCTGTCTTGAAAACTCAACTGTCAGTTGTGCAGAGACATATTTTAGAAATTCTTAACTATTTACAGACAAGGTGAAAAGCAAAAATCATGAATTATAACTTGGTATGGAAACATGGTTACAGCCATCAGTCTTGATATGACTCATTTCCCCCTCCCTTCTGCACTACTTTAAGTATACTTCAGATGGGATAGAACTTCAGAAAGGGCAAAACTAGCATGCAGAAAATGTTGTTTTGATTCAATAAAATAATGAATCAATGTTGTACTGGAACAGAGCTTTACATTCACCACATTACAGTGTTCCTTTTATCATATAATGCACTGGACATTTTTCAAAAGCTAGACTATTTCTCTTGCACTAGAATGACCCAGGTGCTACTGACTTAGCACTATTCTCATATGTGTAACTTGAATTCTATTGACCAGTGTATAAGAGTAAAAACAAAAATTTTGTAATTAATCTCTTAACAGTAATACACATGCCATCAGCAGTTGGTAACTGAAGTTCAAATTTCTTCAATAGCATCATCATAGATGCATTTATTGCCAGTTTCAATGCAGACTGATTGTAATGACACTGATAAGGCAAAGACATATTACTGGCGGCACAGAAAAGAACAAGTGAAATCCCCACACACATAGTGTTTCAGAAAGAACAGTTTGGAGGAAGAGAGTTTTAATACAGTTTCTACAGTGCACTGAGTTCTCATCCTTAATTTTTAGGTTGAAAAAGAAAAGCCAAGCAAAAAAAAAAAAAAGCCAGCACTTTTATAGGTACTTTCTTTCTCATAAAGTAATGACCAGCCACAAGGAACATGCTCAACTATGATGTTGCCCTCCTCTGGCTAAAACATTCTATTTGATCTTGGTTCTTAATTAAGAAAAAAAGAAGCAAAAATAATTCCATCATTAGAGAACTGGGAAAGCTTTGTTTTACTTTAAGCCACAATTACATGTTGCTTCAATCATAGTCAAATTTTCTTTCCCATGGGGGAACCCCCTAGTGTCTCAGTGCATCTGTTCATACCATTTAAGCATTCAAGTCTTTTTCTTTCCACCCAACTGCTTATTATCATGAAGCATGTGTGAATTGAATCCACTTTGAATTGATTCAGACAAAGTTGTCTAAGCTTCAGAAGCTAAGAGTAATGTGTAATTATAGTAATGGACAGACAGAATGTTGAAACTTAACATACAAAATTTTGTTTATGTAGAACACCAACTGGCAAAAGGGGTGCTTAATATTCCTTACAACAGAAAAACCAATACCTAAAAATCCCTGTCACTGGAAAAAACAGCAGAACAACAGTTCAAAGTCTGGATGCTTCAGGAAGCTTGACGGTGTGAGAGAAAAAACCCACAATCCCTCAATGCCTTCCAAAATTTCAAGCGGTCTCCACCAAGAAACAGCAACACAAAGGTAAGACAAACAAAAACTTGAAAAATATACAAATAAGAAGGAAGAAGAAAGAGAAGGCAGAAGTCCAGACTACATATACATCTTACAGAAATCAGGCATAGAATGCATAAAGAGAAAGAAGAATTAGATTTCAGATAGACTTTTTCCCGTAGGCTCAGGTGTATCAGAATGTATAAGAATTCAGCAGTCCTCCTTATACAGCCCACAGTATCTTGGCATTACTCTAAAAAGGGAGATGAAGGACCCCTTTATGCATCACGGGATTTTGCTTGGGTTTAGGACTAGAGAGTCCCACGAGGCCTCCTGAAAAATACATTGAAAAAAGACTTTCTGTATTCTTGAAATATTTAAAATATAAATTGTAAAACATCTACAGTTTGAAACATTTTAAAATATTTTAAAGCAAGTTTCAAACATTTCCAGAAGCACCATTGACCTCCTTCAGCTCCTTACAATTCTAAAAACAATGTCAAGTTAGACGAGTTAAAGTGCTTAGGGCATTCAGATTTGTCATATTTAATTCATCAGTACTTAATAAGAAAACTTTTCCTGGAAGGAGAAGAAATCTATTATTGCTTCTGCTATAAAAATAATCCCCAATGTAATATGTAAGTATTATATTTACTAAGATAAAACAAACCCTTTCAAAGAAGTGGTTTTGGACTAATAATTACATTTACTAGTGGAAAACAGACCATTTAGGTACTAAAATATCTCTGCACCAAATATAAACCTACTTGAGGAATGGAAAATACTTGAAAATTTTTATAGAAGCAATAAATTCTCAATTCTGTTCTTTTACTGAAGGAATACTTGACATTGCTTATGACAAAATCACTTGACTGAGAAACAGCTTCACGGAAAAGAAACCAGCTGTCTTCTGACAAACAAGAAAGCCTACATTTACTGAATAGCGTATGTCATGATTGTCTTTCTTTTCTTTTTCCTTCTGTTTTTTAGGTCCAGTCCTTGTGCTGAAAAATACAGCAATTTACCCTTCTCCACTACTCTTTCATTTGTACTAATTCCTCTTAACACTGTCTGGACAACACCTCAGGTTTCCTCTACTTTTTCAACAACTGAGGAATAACTTGGTGAAAATAATCAGCTTGCAGCCTGGAAAAACACTCCTATTAAGCTGTATATTTATGACTGCTGCTCAGTCTCTCTTTTTCACTTTGATCACAAGTCCCCATACACTTCTCTGCATTATCTATCAATTAGTTATGCTAGTTCTAATCTGTACCAAGCCACCTTTACAAAAGCCCTCCTCACAAGACACAGCCTCAGGAGCTGGCTCCACCTCAGCAAGTCGCCTCTGCTTAATCTTAGCACCAGCAATTTCTCCCTATCTCCCACAAATGCTGAGCACTCTCAAGGAAAGATGGTGCTGATCACCTTTCTTATGCTATTAGCCATTTGCCTCTCCTTGGGGAAGTATTACAATGGATACTAGAAACCAATTAATTCTGAAGATAAAAAACAACCCAAATAGAAAATATGATGTGTGCTTCAAGGTATCCAGAAGTATTACTGGTCTCTTTTTAACGAGGAAAATAATACCATCTGTTTTCTAAGTGGTATGGGCATGTACTGCTCGTTAGTAGGAGTCAAGGAGCTGTACAAATATCACATTATTACTACACACACAGGACTCTCCTCCTTTATTACCTTAAACCAGAAATTTGTGACAGGTTACAAGCAAATTCATGTACTGTCTACTTTGTGCTGTGTTACTTTGAAGAAAAAGAAAAAAGCCTACTGAAGAAGATGTCAAATGGTAATTCTATTAAATAATAAAGCAGAATATAGTCAATTACAGATTTAAAGATTAAAAGCAGGCTCACATTTGTAAACAAGTCTTTAATTCAGGCTTTGTTTCAAAGACTGCTCCAAGTTTCTGTTTACCGGAGACAAATAGCAAAATGATGAGTCCTACATCACATAATTTTCTAATATTCAGAAGAAGAACTCTGGCAAGAAAAAACTCAGATCGAAATCAAATCTACAGTTCAGTGCATCATTGTAGGATGAGGCTTTTTTTGTGGGTTTATTTCCCTGCTATCATTTTTAATAAGAGGACTGAAGTTCCTTCAGAGATCCATAAAAAAAATAAGTAAAACTTTAGATGTATTTAGTGCCAAGAAGAAGGAATGACCTCCCTGAACTGATGCCAGAAGAAGTGGATACAAAACACCAGGTGCCCAGAATCTTATGGAAATTAGTTCAATATTGAGCAGCTTTCTTAACTCCTAAGAGAAAGCTGTTAGCTATGCCAGGGAAGCTAATCCTCAAGAATTTTACATACTGAGACCGTGACACACACCACTACTTAATGAGAATTAAAAGCTGCCACCAGGCCCTAGCTGAAGAGGGCACACCTAGACCAGCAAAGATCCTAATTGGTAAGCCCCTATGACAGATCTCTTGGCAACAGTGTAAATATTTTGGCAGAAGATGTCCGAAGAATCACACGTGTGAATGCTGGCACCAGGTCTGGTGTGTTAGAGGACGTGCCCTCTTGTAATGATGAAGTCCATACCTGGACTGCAGCCACTAACAATCTCATTTTGTAAGAAAAGCATGTTAATCACATAGTTTGCACGTGTCCTGCATTAGAGGTTATTTAATTGACTGAATCACGACTGGAAAGTAAATGAGTCTAGATGTACAATCAAAGTGTAGACCTGCTAAAAACTTTATTTTAGAATTATTTTGGAGCATCTTTACAGTACAACATAATGGAATTGCTCATAGGTTTTCCTTACAGTTAATTTTTTAGAGAATAAAGAATATTTGAAATGCTTTAAATCTGAGCTCTTTATTCAGACAACTCCACCATTCTCTTTTCCTGACTGATGCTGATACAAAGCAGTTCTGTAGTTTTAATTTGATGTTTAAAGCAAACAAAACCCTCCAGTACTCTGTAACTTTATTTCCATCAAAGAAAAAACTTTGTGAAAGATCATGAATATTGAAGTCCTACAAATAACTTGACACAAGTTGAAGTGAATGAGCTCTATTTCCACTAATGCTTATTCATCAGTAGTTTTGTTTCCTGAAGTATTTCCTTGTGTAGAAACATTTTTGTTCTGCAATTAAAACTTCATTTCATTTCACCACAAAACATTCAAGTTTTTATAGCAAACCATCAGACATATGGAAGACGCCACATCGGTGAGATTTATCTCAACTTAATGCAAGTGGAAGCTGTAAATATCACTTTCATCAAGTAAAGCTGCAAGTCATTTTACTTTTTATGTAAATGCAGTTGTCAAATATTTAACTGGAGGTAAAATCCTACTGCCTCAAAAGTGCTTTTAAAATAACTTGAGTTTTTGGGCAGCATGCAGTTTACAGGGAAGAACTACATCTTGGCACATTAGTGCATTTGTCAAATTTATACATTATTCAGGACTTCAAATTATTCCAAACAATATTCAGGATGCTTGAATGGCTATCCTTCTTGATGAAAACAGCAAAGAAATGGCTCAATACACAGTTAAGAGATCTGCAAGCACGCAAAGTGACAAACACAAGACACTTCAGGTGCACAACTGAGCATATAGGCACATACAGAGATGATCTCCCAGCAAGACTTACTGGCTTAAGAATGGTATTGGACAGACACTGATGAAATATACTCAAACACAACTCAAATCACATTCAACCTAGCTCATTAGCATCTGCATTACTTTTCTTAAGACATTCCTCTTTTTATACTTTCTGGATTAAAAGCAGACAGGCTCTAATCACACCCATGAATGAAGTTTCACAGAAATTTACTTCAGAAAATGGTTGTTATGGAAGTATTTAAAGGAAAGCATTCAGCTCTGTACATTCAGAATAAAGAACAATTATTCCTTTTCCTAGGACATCACCATTTTTTGGCAGCAGTTTTAGGCTACAGATGTGACCTTAATGTAGTTTGGTTTATGGTACAGACTAAGACCCAAGCAAAGTTTAGGTATCAAATTTAGTTTTGGAACATGAACAAAAATTCATATAACATTTTTCACTCTGTTTATGCTTTCTATTTCATGATCCCCAGTTACAACACGTAAAATTATGAACAGATATGTGATAAATCCTACAGGCTTTTGGCACCCCTCCTTCACTGGAAAGGTTAAAGACTGAGTTACAGAGACCGTTTCCCCCCCTGCTTATTTTGTGAGCCTCCTGTTGAGCACAACATTAAACTTCTAGCAGAGCAGTGAGGAATCCTCTAGCATATACAGCCTTTACCTGCTAGAATAGAGCGTAGGTTGATCACGTTGACAGTGCTCATCTACATTCAAGGAAGAAGAAGAAAGTGTGGTTGCCAAGGAAGCTGCTTCAAACAGAGACGGAGTGCTTGGCACTAGATCCGGCCGGTGATGTGAACCTAGTACTGCATATGCAGAAATAAGGAACAATGTTAACAAATTTCATTTTAAATTGAGCCCAAGAATTTTCATGTAACTATATTGAGTCCCACAGTGCCCTCATCAGCTTCTTGACATTTCCTAATATTTGAAGTGATGAGATGGTAGTTTTCATATGCCCACACCCACACTCTTTTGTATTACAGAGTGAATTTCAGCTGCTAACAAGTACATTCAGCAGAATACAGAGTAACTCCAAGGTCAAATATTAAGCAGAGGTATGAGTTAAGGATTCTTCTCAATCCTGGGACTATTCTCATGCTACCAGACCTCATTTATCTGATTTGATTAGGCAACCGGTTCTGCTTTCTTCATGTCTGCAGGCAAGTTCTGATAGGGGCAAAGTTGAATCTCTCCAAAAAGACTCTGGGAACAATGAACTGAGCTTCAAAACACTCCGTGTGATGTACTTGTTTAGAGGTCAGTGAAAAGTTCTGAAATCTGAAAGTTTAGCATCATACTACAAACGTTGATTCTGACTTTGTCTTGCTCCTGAAGGTCCATTTTGCCAAATATTACTGAAAACTCTCTCCATAAGAATAAACCTCACTCTGATTTTGAGACATCAGCCATAGTGGTGCTGTTCTAGTTATAGGACTTCTAGAGTTTATAAAAAATTCTTAAAAACATCATTAATGTTGTTGATCTGAAACACAGTACCTTCTTCATCAAGGCTGGCATAACTTTGTCCTTCAGCAAGAATGCCATGCTTTTCATCCTTCCAATCCTGGCTAACTGCACACACTATTTCTTGTGACGTTGCCTTTAGGGCTGTGATGGAATTGCACCGTTTCTTTGAAGGTGAAGGCCTTAAAGCTGCAATACCAAATGAACACAGGTGTTGAATGATGTCATCTTATCTCCCTGCACATCTTTAACAGTATATGAAAAAGTAAGTCATATAGAAAATCTAGGTTTTGAATACAGACGAAGAACATGTCCAGAAACTTACTTAACAAACATTACATTAAAACTAGAGTGAAAGGTATTATTTCATCTGCAAGAGAAGTACGTTGGTCTTTTTTCAGTTTCTTACTGCTTATTACAGAACAGTAAGTCAAGTCACTGGCACCACTAAGTTTAAAAGCTCCTATAGAGGACCAACCCATATAATCAGAGACAGAATGATACAGAAACAAACCCCAGAAAATAGGAAAATGAAAAAGATATTTGGAGTATTCTGAGAGGTTACGATCTTTTTTTTTGAGCTGATAACCACTTCTATGTAATGATACTGCAGAATTTCCACTTCATGTATCAAACATTTCTTTTGGGTACAATAAACTCTTCCAAAATTTTAATGGCCTACACATGCCAGGTATCAGCACCTCTTTTATAATTCTTAGCTAGGGCCTGCCTATTTAAAAAGCACTCTAGAACTGATCATTGCCACCACTACTGAACCATGATCCCCATCCATAGTTCTCCAGAAGGATGCCAGCTATTTCATTTATTGTTTTTCAGCTGCTGGCTGCTGATCTCCATGCATTGGCTGCAAAGTTACTTCAGATGCACTGTGACACTTCTTTCATTGCTTTACTACAAAGTTCAGATAAAACACTTCAAGTCACTTGGCTAAAGACTGAAGAAAAGAATCAGATACATAGCTCCAGGGTAGTTTTAAAAAGTAATATAGTAGATAGTTGCCGAGCTGGCCTCTGCCCAAGGCTAAATCCACTTATTAAGTTTTTGTTGTTAATTATGCATGGTTGTTCTGTGCTCTAGGGGAGAAAAAACAGATTCAGAACAGGGCTTAAGTGTTTAAACAGAAATGTCTGACTCAAAGCTTAGAAATAGTGTTCCTGAAGGCAGGAACACTCCCAATTTTTTATGAAAGAAAGATAATGCATGTGAACCACTAATCTGTATAAAAGTGCATTAACAGCCCTGTGTACAGAGGAAATCAATAAGAGTAGGATACTTAGACAGGTTAATAGCCTGGAAAAATGAGACAGATGAATCAAGATCAGAGAGAAAATTTGGCATGATATCCTTTAATTGTACATTATAGGCTTCAAATACAGAACAGATTGTGTCTTGTCCTAGAACAAATTCAGCAGTCAGAATTAGAAAGAATTGTGGAAAAAAAGACTCAGATGTTGAGGTAACATATATGGCATTTATTTCGTCAAACAGGAGTATCAAGTAGTAGGGGAGCAGACACTCTTTATTCTTTATCAGCTCAGAGGAGTTCCTTTGACTGCTGTCTCAGACAGCAGAACTCCCACCAGTTCTTCAGCAAAATTATTCTAAGATTTAAAGAGAACTGGGTCTCAGGAGGCTCCTTTCTCCTTTAAGCTGAATTTTGCTTCACATTTTGTCACACTACATCGGATTCTTCTATTTTCTTATTAATCAATCTTTTCCAAAGGATTTAACTTTCAACACTTTATATCATTAATTTATTCTAGTATTTGTAGTCATTCTTGGTTAATCTTACTTGCTTAAATCTTATTTAGCTCTAGAGTTTGTTTGTATTTTCTTCTCTCTCCAGATAGCAGATGACAGACTTATTTCTCACTCCAGATAGCAAATGAAAATGTTAAAAGACCTTTTAACACTGGTCAAAGCATTTGCAAAATACCTTTTACCAGTTTCAGACAATGCAATATGCTTAACACTCCTTCTGTAGTATATGAGCCGAGTGTCCATTCCACATTTTGACACTCAAACTCTGAAGCAAACCCTGCTGAGTTAGTGGTCGGTAGTAACCCTTACCACTAGAGCAGCTTGCTCAGATCCCCACCAAATTGGCCTTTGACACTCCCAGGATTGGGCATCTACAATTCCTCTGGGCAACGTGTTCCAGTGCCTAATCACCCTCACTTGTAAAGAGCTTCTTCCTAATATCTAACCTAAATCTACCCTTCTTAAGTTTAAAGCCATTCTCTCTTGTCCTATCACTATATGCCCTTTTAAAAAGTCCATCTTCAGCCTTATTGTAAGTCCCCTTCAGGTACTGGAAGGCTGCTACAAGATTTCCCCAGAAACTTCTCTTCTCTGGGTTGAAAATCCTCACTTGTCTAGTTTGACTTCATAGGAGAGGGGATCCATCCCTCTAATTATGTTGGTGGCCCTACTCTGGACTCTCTCCAGCAGTTCCATGTCTTTCCTGTGCTGAGACCCCAGAGCTGATGCAGCACTACAGGTGGAATCTCACCAGGGCAGAGCAGAGGGTCAGAATCCCCTCCCTGGCCCTGCTGCCCACGCTGCTCTGGATGCAGCCCAGGACACATTTGGCTTTCTGGGCTGTGAGTGCTCATGGCTGGGTCATGTCCAGCCTCCCATCCACCAGCACCCCCAAGTCCTTCTCCCCAGGGTTCCCCTGTTCTGTTAATCCCCCAGCCTGTCTTGGCATCTGGGGTTGCCCCAACCCAGATATATCACTCTGCTCTTGGCTTTGTTGAACCTGGTCAGGTTCCCATGGGTCCACTTTGCGAGCTTGTCTAGGTCTCTTTTGTCCCACATCACCATCCTTCTCTGCACTTGCAACACTTCATATTGAATTTCCTTTCAGTAGCACGGTCAGTTTATATAGAAATTATCCATTCATCAATATTTATAAGACTCAAAAAATATCTGATTTTCCTGAAAAGCTGTCATAACAGATCATGCATCCATGGAATCACTACTAGAGGTTAATTCAAATTTTTTCTTTTCCTTTTAAAGATTTCTTCATTCTACCTAAAATATCTTAATAGTTTTAGTACAGTTACTCTCGGCCTTTTCCTTTCATCTGTGTATCCTATTATTTTTCTTATTTTGAGTTGAAAAAAATACTTGACACCTACACTTATGCCTTCTTATTGCATTATCAATTTTCCCTCCTCCTTCATATGCCTTTACACATAATCATGTTTGTTGTTCTGATCTGCCAGGCCTTTAACACTGGTTTTCATGGGCCGGCTCAGAGTTTACTCTGTGTTTCTTTAGACACCATGCAGAGCAGCATAGGCCAATATGACTTCCAGTGGTAGAAAAGGTAGTGAAAATAAAAATTGATCTGAACTTTTGATGGAAAAAGCCTGTATGAATGTGTCTCTAAACTTTTTTTTTTTAAGTTAGTAAGACACTAAATTAATTTCCCTGAGTTGAGTCAGTTTTACCTGGGATAATAATTGGTGAGTGATCTCTCCCTGTTCTTATTTGAACGCACCTGCCTTTTGTTGTAACTTTCCCCATCCTGAGAGTGCTCACCTTGGTCTGAAGCCAGTTTCAGGCAACCCTGATGTGACAAAAATATGTAGTACGTAATTCTCTGTAATTTTGCTAATAGAGTAAAATCCCAATTGCCAGAAATTTTGTTTCTTGATTGGAGCTACGAAAGTACTACATGATGTTGGAGAAAGGCTTGTTTTATTGCCAAGACTGAAGCATTACAAAGTTATGATTATAAAAATATCTAAAAGAGTAGATGTCACTACTTTCTTACCTTGAACTTTTTTGAAGACTCTCGTATTCATAAACTTTAAAAATCTGTCTGCATAAAAACTTGGTCGGTGAACGGAAACAGTATCCTACAAGATTGAAAAAGAGCTCAATCATATTTTCCAGAAGGAAACCACAAGTAAGGTGTTAAGAATCTGGACCTCAGGCAAACTATATTATGCATTTCAGACATAGTCAAAGCTAGTGAATCATTACCATTTTTTTTCCCCTTTTAAAGGTTGATTCTTCAATAACTTCTTTAGGTATTTAATTTATGAAATTATGAGTTATGAATTATACAGCTGTATTCTGCAAAATATTTCAAACATTTGAAATTAATCTTTTCAAGTCACGTATATTTTTCTGTTGTAGATTCATTAGTGTTCTGGTAGGTGGCTAGACTTGTGTAAATTCTAAGGACAAACTAATATTATTAGTTGTTATTTGAAAGCTCAACAAATAAAATCAGAGCATGTATTGGGAAGATTTCAGCAGCAGTTCAAACCACATGGTGAGGTTAGACTACAAATATACCAAAACTAGTTTTTTCCTGGTCAGCATGAGTCAAAGGTCCATCAGCTAAAATATGAGCAGTTTAAAAAAAATAATAACATCTACTTACCCCATCATAAACAAGAGCTTTCCAAGAATGTTCCAGTTTCTTCATTAACCTAGGTATGTAAAAAACTAAATAAGAACTTCTTTATAAAACTTCCATTTCCATATGTAGTTTTAGAATCTTTTGCTTAGTGAAAATTCATTGAAAATTGAAGTTCAACTTACCTGTAAGACTGGAGAATATCTATAATCCCCATAAATAAAAGCAGCTTTTCACCTTTATGGCTTTTTGCTGGAATACCTCCCATCCTAAGAGAAACA
Source organism: Pseudopodoces humilis (assembly GCF_049639895.1). Lineage (NCBI taxonomy): Eukaryota > Metazoa > Chordata > Aves > Passeriformes > Paridae > Pseudopodoces > Pseudopodoces humilis. Next base: position 43,230,456 of record NC_142203.1, on the reverse strand, counting down.
AAATAGTTAGAATATCTTTTAAGACATCTCTGATCACCAGTTATTAGCTGAACTGTACCCACTTGTAAACACAAAGGAATAGACAATATTCAAGCCAGATGCCACAATGCAAAGTTGGTCAAATGTGAGTCACCTAGTATGCAACAGATTTTAAAAAGAAAACTTGGATATCTGTGATTCAGTGGAAAATATCCATCATTTAAAAAGGAGGAATATTTAAAAATACATTTTAGAATAGGAAATATTCAGATGATTTGAAAATTGGAAGAAAGCATACATCAGTTTATTGCTAAGGAACATAAGTAACTTTAGATGAGGGATAATTTTCTCATTTTGTTGATCACAGGTAACAAATCACAGAGTCTGCACATTAATTAAGGTCTGAAAACTTGTTTTGTATATTTTTCACTAAAAATTATGTATTACTGTGCTTTTACAAAATTTCTTTACAGACATATAAGTGACAGATAAAGCAACAGTATCAAGCTGAGAATCCTCAGTGCATGGGCTTCCAGTTGGTCCAGGGTCTGCACTCAGCCATGAACCTTCATTCTAAGACCCTCTCTTCCTACTCCAACACCTAGAAAAATGGTCCATTTTAGAAGCTCAGCATTGTTTTTCACTCCACTAGCAAAGTGTCAATATGAGAGAGATAGTGCAAAGAGCCAAGGAAGGACTCCACTTGTCAGGATCTGCACAGCACTGTATTAGCTCAAGTGCTGTGGGAGCCCAGAGTGGCAGCTAGTGCAACACCTCTGCCATCACACAACAGCACTGGCCATCTTCTGTGTGAATGTGAGTGAGATGTAAAAAACAAATGAAATAAAGCTCTGTCTAAGTATTGTCTAGAGTTCTCAGTGTTTGGAAACTCTCTGCAAATGCTAAATATCATAATTCTCTCACTTGTTTGCTGTAGGTTTAAGCACAGATTTTTATGTCATTAGTTGTATTTACCTACACAGGTCCCTTGAGAACCAGGAGTAAAATAAATCTTTAATTTCAAAAATTTATTTTACTCCTCGTTATAATGAAGGACTTACATAAATCCTTGTTATAATGAAGGACTGATTATATGCAATGCTGAATGGTGGTGATAATGCCCTCATAGCACTTAATATATTATTAAGGAAATTCATATATATATTATTAAGGAAACAACAGAATAATGATTGTTATATATTCAAATTTCTACTAAATTTTTTGCTAGACAGCAAAATAAGAGAAAAACATCAGTTCTTAATCTCAGGATATCTAATATATGACTGCACTTCAGTGTTCAATGATATCATTCTATGTGTATACTACTTCAAGGTGAAAACAACCCCTGTAGGAATATCCATTTCAATATTAATTTATAGTTTTTGCTTTGGTCTTTGGTCACCAGGCTGCCAGTTAAAATTAGCTGGGACTTCCAGTTAATTATAGCTGGGACATTTGTAATAGCTGTCTAATAACATTTCTTTTATAAAAGAACACACGTGTGCATACGTAAGTCACTCTGAACTATCATGTATTTAAAGGCAATCAATCTACTGACCAACATTCTAATTCCATGCTCTGCTTCAAATCTTGATGATGCAGCTTTTGGGAAAAAAAAAAACCAAAAAACACAAACCAAAAAAACAGGCTCAATCTTTAAATTCCTGGAATGCAGTGTTCTCATGGATGTTTTGCTCATTAACAGTTTTAATATCAATCTTAAGAGGCAGTTACAGCACTTACGTGTTTGTTGTCTCTCTGGTGACGGAGTCTCCAGACTTCCCAGGGCCCTGTATAGATTCCATCGCTGTGGAATAGAGAACTTTCTGCCCTCCATGGCGTTTTGCATCTGATGCACTCTGGGAACACTCTCCTTCTTTTTCCTTCATGTTACTGTTCAATATGTGGATTCCCAGAAGAAGACTGTAATCCATGATCTTAAAACTTTCTAGAACCTACCAAGGAAGAAATCACTACACTGAAACCACGAAAGAATTACATAGAAGCATTTTGCAAAACTGAGTGAAAACAGGCTCTCAAGGCACCAGCTTCTCTTACTAGGAAGTGTGTGAAATTAAACAAAAGCCTTTTATTATCCCACACAAGTCAAAGTGCTAGTTATCTAATTAGCTGAATGCTCTCGCAACAAGTGGGAAAGAAAGATGCACAGCTGAAATGTAAAATGATGTTATTTTGTAGTCAAGGAAGATAATTCCAGGCAGCACCTTTTTCTTTATAGAAAATAATCAATTAATGGTTCCATCATCACTTATGAACAACACATTTTTAAAATTATCTCTAATCTACTTTCCAGACCTCCCTGAGCGTTTTGGCCTGTACTCCTCCCTTATCTCCCCTCCACCTCCTATTTATAACAGAGGCCATACTGTTGGAGAACTTTCAAATGTCAACAAATGTATTTATTACCACCCCCTTATTAGCAGTTGATGGGAATGGAGTACAAAAATCACTCACCTTTCTACTAAGCTAAATAGGCCTACCTAAGCTCAAAAGACAAATTCTACTTCTGAAGCTTCACTTAATCACCCAGCCTTCTCTTCCAGCTCTACCAACCATTTCTGTCTCTGGCAGCATGTCTTCTCTCACACACAAGTACTTTCATTTGTTTTCAGTCAGCTACACCATTATGAAGTCTGGCATGCTGTCATTGAAAGGCAATACAGCTCAAGTCAATACCCACACATGAACTAAAAGCAAGCTGCAATCACATCTAGTAATATAACCAAACTGTTCACAGACAGCAACTGTGTTTATTTTCTTACAGAATGGCGCATTACTAAGTGGAGGGAGAAACACCAGAAACAGCCAAGAGGGATATGCTGTGCCACTCGCCTCTCCTTTACCTCATGCAGCTCAGCAGTGATTCATGACACGTTTTGGCACATAGTGGCCGAAGATAAGGGTGCAATTTTTGTCACAGAATCAAGAGGCAACAGTACGTCTTTTTACATGAAAAAGAAGAAAAAGTGATGTTACAGAGATGAGAGCAGATTCCAGGTATGTAATTATGATGAAGCTTATTCAAGCATAAGTATTTTTGGTTAAACAGAAACATCCCTTCTCTTAATGAAAAGAAAAAAAATGCAATTTCAGCACTCGTGTGGGTTTAAAAACTATATGGCCATAAATCAGTAACTTAGTATGGATCTGCATGTCTAATCATAGGGTTTTTATACCACTTACCCTAATTATTGGAAAAATACTCATTGCTCAGATAACCAGAGCAGTGATAAAACAAAGCATAACACACTATAATCTAAATGTAGAAAGGCACAAAATCAGACCTGATTTTCAGGCTCAAACAAGAAGTTTAAGACACCATGGGTTTTCTCTTGTGCAGAGGGATCCTACATAGGGATGCCTTAGTTCAAATGGATTAAGAAAAAGGCTGCTAGTGTATGGCCTTAATAGTTAGTCAACAGCATCTTCTGATGACAGAACTCACAAATGATTTCATGTACAATAAAAAATGTATTCTAACCACAAGATTCTGAAATTTTACTGTGCCGTATGTGGAAATATTATTATTATTAAGAATAATAAATTGCAAAAATAGCATGGCTAACAGGTACAAAGGCACTTGGTGCCAAAAACTTCTAAAATTGTCTTTACTGCTTACTTATCACTACCCTTTACTTAGACTTTCTCAAAAAGAAATTACAATATCATGTATTCATTAAAAATACGTAATCAATGGATGTTTGCCATCAAATGCTGAAAGTAAATTCTGGGTAGGCTGAAAAACAACACCTTAGCAGTACAGTAAGCAACACTGTTCATGCAAAACCAGAACAGCAGCTAGTCAGTCTGGTGAAAAGCATTACCACATTTATTTTACAGTTATAAATTGCTGCTGACAGCTCTGCCTTCAACATACACTTTACTGTATTTTGAATTAGGTCACATTAGAAACATGATTTTACTGCAGTAATTACATAATCTACATCTAGGATTGGATGTAGTCTTGTGGGATGCTGTGCCATAATGTGCTGCTCCTTCTTCCACAGGGACCTCTTATGTGATAAAATTAATCCTTCTGACTACATCAATTCATCATTGCCACTTAAACCTATACTACTTGCACAGTGCAAAAGACTATGCCTTGACAATTTATGATTTTGCTGTAGGATTACCAAAAAACATCATAAAAGCAACTAGCTATTTTGTTATTAGAGTTCATTGTCAGACTGAAACACCTTCACATCCAATTGATTAACTGCAGTAAAAATTCTTATAAACTGCACACAGCATAAGAACCTTTGTCCCCCTGACACTCTGTTCATGGCAATACTCAGAGGTGGCATTGTACTGTCCAAAGTGTCTTCAGGGTATCATGACATGATCTGGCTCTGTCTGCCTACAGCTTTGAGGTACAGTTCTAATTACTTCCCCTTAGAAATGTGATAACCAAACCAACCACTCCTTACGCAAATGAACCTTTGTGACCATATCTAAGCACGTTTCACTCCCCATTTGTTTCTAATGAAACTTCTGGTAAGAAATAATTAACCAGAATAACAAGGAAGAATCTCATATTCATATAATAAGCATTCAACAAAACTTTGTGTCAAACTCCTCAGTCTGTATTAAGACAGCTGTTATATACATACTTCTTGATAAAAGTATATCAGTTGGATTTACAGTTGAATGTATCTGAGGGGTTCTTACATATGCATCTTCATTAATATTTAAGATACCAAATTGTGACAAATTTAAAATGTGTAAGTAACATTTTGCACATACGGCTGTACAAAGTAGTCTGTTTCTACAATGACAAGTTACAAAACACAGAACATAATGACTTTTCTGGACATGCAGCATTCTATGAGAACATAAAAAGACACAAGTCTTTTCCCGTGCTGAGGTTTGTTTGCAGATACTTTTGATGATTTTAAGACTGTTTTTGAGATGCAGCAGCAAGTTTTTGCTACAAAGGCACCAAAAAGATAACCTAATCTAATGAAAAAAACCCCACTCAAAAAATTACAGTATTACATGACTATATTCATAGCTAAAGGAGAAAGCCCTGAAAAACACCTGATTCTATCCATGTGAGATCGCTAGAAATTTACATAAACTCCTAGAAAAACACTACTTAAATAGCTAAAGGGGGGTAAAAACACAATCTTTGCTCATGTAACCGTTCTGATACACACCTTGCTAACAAAATGGCACTGTGGGGCTTCAGCAAGAATGGTCTTAATCATGGTATGTACTAACAAGTGGTGTATTTGATAATGACAAGTAAACCTTCAGTTCACTAACTTAGCATTAAATTGTTCATCTTGGTAGTATTTATATAGGTGATAATTCACTAGCTACACAGATTCTGTCAACACAGTGTTGTCACTTGGCCACCAAGTACGGCTGTCAAGGCTGACTTCAGCTGCTCTGAAAACTTCCAGATGGCAAGTGACACTCACCCCTTATAGCCTTAAGCACTATTTTGTTTCATACCACATGAAAACACACAGTAAAATGGCACCACAAAATATGTTGTTTCAGAACATGAAAAATTAACTCTCTGAATCAGATTTTCTTTTCTTAGAGCTAATCAGTTGTTAAAGTATTCTGTGAATCATCTCAGGCATGGTTACGCTCCACTATCTCACCCAGTGACTAACAGAGCAAAACAAGTATTTCTGCCATAAAATGTCATTTTTATTTTATATGCAGCCAGCCCAAACTACGCACTATCTGACAGAGAAATCTGCATTTTCATTTGCTATCCATGCAAAACAGCAGGCAAAAAAAAGTCATCAGATCATTTTCATAAAAGGGTCAAGAAAAATCCAACTCAAAAGAAAAAAATTACAAGCTTATTTAATGCAAGTACTAAACAGATAACCATGCAAGGAAGTTATTTCCTCTCCTTCGAGCATTTTGGAAAAGCGACTTAGGAATTAACACAGTAGAAAGAAGACTGATTTTACAACAAATCAAGAATTAATCTTTAACATAATGAGTTATATGAAATAAATACAAATTAAAGGACTGTCTCACAAAATAAGCATTTCTTGGGAAGAAGTTTACAAGTGTCAGTGTCTAAAAATGGGTCTGGTTTTGAAAAAAATCTATCCCAAGAAAATTAATCACCATATTCCCAGCAAAGTATATGTGGAATCACTTCCCATTTCAACAGAATTCTCAAAATACATTGTTAACTAACACTCCAAAACTAACAATATGGATTCTAATTTTAAAAGTAAAAGTAATAAGAAATTCCTTATGTCAATTGATACTACTGGAGTGATAATATATAAAGATATAAGAGATCTACAGCATCGTGCTATGGTAATTTCCCTGAAACTACCACTTCTGACAGAGGTCCTTCATCTAAGATTAGTATGCTCTCCATCTCCATGCCGTATCATGCCATCTTTTATTTCTGTCCTATGCTGCAGTTTTATTTTTCATTAAGTTATGCCAACATTACTATTTGAAAGGATATGCTGTAGAATGGGTCACTGAAGTTATTTCACTTAAAGAATTATCTGTGTAAATGCTTTGAGGCAGAAAAGGCAAAAAACTGCAACACACACTGCACACGCTACTAAGGGACTTGAAAAATTCTGTGGATAACTTTGGCTACACAAGGTCTCTATCACTGTTGCTAACAGCACAAAACAGATGTGCATTCACACCATAAAACCTTTGTAGCAACTGGCTAAAATAGCAGTGATGGAAATAATACCCAAATCTCAAACTTAGGAGATAGGACCCTCTTTATCTTTAAATTTCCTTGTCTTTACAAATTGCTTCATTAGTCACTTAAAATATAATTTCCTCAGAAAAGTCGTTTTCTTTGCTGTAAAGGTGAAATGCAGACTCTCAAAAGCCATTCATTTCTCAATAGTAGAAACATCTTCAAATTATTTTTTTCTCTTAAAAACAACATGATCACAATTTGATTAATTGTTACTGCTTCTCCTACAAGGCAAGGATAGGATAGCTACGGTAAGTCTCAGCAATAGTCTGGAATTTGAAAGCTAGTTCAATTCTGTACAATTGTGTACATTGTACATATGATAAACTCATGAATGTTCCATCTTTAGGAGCATTCTAATATTACACTCCTTGGTTCAGTTAAGGTCCAAATACTGCAAAATTAATTGTGAGCAAAGTTTTCAGACCCTGTCACCTCAAGTGTGAATGAAATAAGCAAGGGATGCAGGAGCTGAACAATGCTATCAATCTGTACTTGTCTCAGCACAGATAATCTGGAGGCACCAGCCCATGAGGGGTCGCCACAAGAAACTCAGTTCCATTCTCTAACTGGGCAGGTCATGCATCTCCTCACCAGCACTGCCAGGAGGTGTGACAGGCCAGAACTGATACTCCAGCTGGTATGCTGGTCCACCCCTGCAGCACTGCATTACCTGTGTGTCAGTTGTCAAGATGGTCTGTATTGGCTGAACAGATGTATCAGGAGGCCAATTCAGCTAAGCAAGGAAGCCACAGCACAGCTTGAATATGAAAAGTCAGCATACAGGACAGATGGGGACAGACAGGCTAGAAAGAAGGAATAGAGAAACATTGTCTGGGCATCTAGGGATGGCAGCTGTGGTCAAGGAAACCAAAGGCCAGACAGAGTTGAGACTGGCAAGGAATATCAAGACACAGAGGAAAGACGACTACGGAAAACACATGTCCAGTGCTGAACAGGGCAGGAGAGTGGCAGCAGTCACACACCATGGCAGGTCCCCACCACCACAATCTTTCATTATCAGGAAATTCTGCAGGGCCTCTGAACTTAGCAACAGATCTTAAGGAGGAGAGGGACTAGCAACCAAGGATGTTTGTATTTAAGAAGTAGGAAAAAAGTCCATTGCTTCCTGATTCTGATTGCATATATGAGCAATGGAAACATAATCCAAATTTAAGCAACACAGAAGAGAATTTTTCAGTCCTGAAATACTGGAAAGATCAAAAATTACCTTTCTTTAATGAATTCTTAATTTGAAGTGCCTACACTAGCTTTCTCACCTTGGAGTAGCAGTAAAAAGAGATAACAAGTTTTCAAGTCCTAAAAGGCTGGTCAGTTATCACTCACACAACACACCTAAGTACCTCATGGACAGAAAAAAGCAGGGGCACACACTGATGTGCTTTTCACAAAATGGATGGAATGTTTCTAGTCTTTTAAAGGCAGAAGGTAAAAGGCAGGTAGTCAGATCTAACTTTATTAGCTGCGTCTGCTCCCTCTGTTTTATAACACAGAGTAAGACTTGCTTGAATAGAAAAAAAATGACAGTTAATTTTTTTTATATACATCTAACTTTCATGGTGTTTATATACATATATCTACAGATACACACATATACTTCATTGTGTATATGTGTGTTTACGTAAATACACTGATTACTATAGGATAATTTTCTTCTTTACTTTTAATACTTTTAAAATTTAGCTGGGCCTTTAAGAACTTTAGATTAACTTTAGAGTTGTTAATTTAAGATATGCACTGAAAAGGATTATATTAGCACTCAAATAACATGTAGCAGGAATTTTCCCAGACTTTCAAAGAATCAGAGTTCCTTTATATGTAACAATTAAATGATTGATTCTTGTTTTTACTTTTCAGTCCAGTCTCATCTTTCAGATTCCCTCTTATTTCCAATACAATAGATTCCCCCAGGCTTTGACTGGGTAAGTAACCTTGGACAAGTGGGGGATGCACAGAAAGACACCTAGATCCCCAGATGTGACATAGTGATGCATTTGGTGTCATCACACATGGTAGGAGCTCAGGAAATACTCACTGCAAGAGGCTACAGAGAGAACAATGTGTCGTGTTAGATAAATGTCTCATGCTGAATATGCAGCTGAACATTAGGTCACACAGCTTTACAAACCAATCACAAGGCATTGGAGGACTTCTGTGATAGTTAAACAAAAAATTCTATTCATGTGCAAAAACAATGGTTTCCATCTTGTACCACAGGTGGCAGAGAACAACACAATCTGATATTCAGGGTGTCTCTTCTGTGTGGTGAGTTCAGACTATTCATTTTGCTTTTATATTATGAAATTCTTAAGATTTCCCTCAGACAGAGCAATTTTTTTCTCTCCAAAACCCCATGAATCCTGGGAAGCTGTGAGAGATCTGGAGTCTCCCTTTTCCTACTTTATATTTTCCTACCCGTTCTACAGAAAAAAAAATAATTATTTTAAATCACTTCTCTCTGTGTACAAAAGGAAGTGATTCCTTTCACCAAGGTCCTCTCAAAGAACAATGATTGGTATCCCTATTCTGCCTTGAAAATATTATATTGACAACTTTTATGTGGACTTCGCAGCAGAGGAAGAAATTACCTTGCTCTAGAAATAAGACTGCTGCCATTAGGCCTGCCTTCCCATTCCTAGCTAACCAGGAGACATATTCACAGCAGCTCTACATACAGTTTATCATACATAATAAAGGTTCCACAGGGCTAATTATTCCTTGGAAAAAAGTAATTAAAATCTCCAAATTAATGGAAATCATCATCAAATCTACTGGACTTCATTCCTGTATTTACCGGTATTGCCACAGATGGATCAGTGTAATCCTGGATGTACTGAGAAATAGAGGGATAGCCCTGGAACTTAGGGTTGTGCTGGATGATAATGAGTCAGCAATGTGCTCTGGTGGCCAGAATGTTCAGCTGTATCCTGGGCTACGATCACAGTATAGCCACCTGGGTTTGAAAGAGGTGATTGTCCCACTACACTCAACATTGGTGCAGCTTCACCTCAACAACTGTGTGCAGTTTTGGGCTCCACAGTGTAAGGAGGATATAAAATACTAGAATGTGTCCAAAGGAAGGCAACAAAGATGGTGAAAGGACTACAGGGCATGATTTGTGAGGAGCAGAGGAAAATATTAGGCTTGAGGGTGGCAGAAAGAGTGGTGCTGATCTTTGGTGCCTGGTGATAGGATGCAAGGGAACAGCTTAAAGCTCCATTAGGGAAGTCCAGAGTGGATAGAAGGAAAAGTTCTTCAGTGAGATGGTGGTCAAGCACTGGGACCAGTTCCACAGTGAAGGAAGTGCTCATGGTTGCCAGTCTGCTGGTGTTCAAAAAGTTTATGGACATTCTATTCTGTGACTATGATCTCAGATCACAATACCTTAACTAAAATACAGGCTTCATCAGTACTCTGACATCCATATTTATCCCTCCTTAAATAGTATGGGAAACAAATGGAGGTTAAGTAACCTGTACTGAGTAAATTTAGAGTAGAGGTGAAGACAGAAGTTTAAATATATACTCACTCGACAATCCCGCTGTAGTGTTTTCATTAGTGCACTGTGTGTCTCAGAGTCAAAATACAACCCTTCATGCATATCTTGCAGGAAATCCAGGTCTTTGAATGTAGGGTTGGACTTCTCCCTCTCTTTTCTTGATGCTCTCCGTTTGTATGTGGAACCTTTCAAGTCGTATGTGAAATGCATTTTCAAGGCTCGTGGCAAAACATTGTTCATGACAACAATTCTAATATTAATGCCTCCTGACTGAACGCAGTACAGCCCATAAAATTTGGGAAGAAGAGTCCTTGGGTTCTGGTTCAGATTCTAAAAGAAAACAGATATTTTTACATATGACTATTTTCAATGAACTTCCATGCTTAAGAAAGGGTTTTTTTTAAACTGCAAAAGACATTAGCCTGAAAGTTGTGTATATTTTCTTATTCAGCATTGTTTCTTCAACTAGTTCATTGTCTTTGTGGGTTTCTATTCCAGAAAGCTAGCAGAGGCATTGCCTTTTTGCCAGGAACTTACAAAGCCCAAGAGAGCAGGAATCACATTTATACCAGGTTTCTCTTTCTCACAGAAAACAACAGACTAGGCTAAACCTAAAAGCATCCCAAAGACTCAATTTAACTTTTCTGAACAACCTATGCATTTTACCTGCTGGAAGGAGTTCAAATTTAGTTCTCATTATCTTGACTTGGATTCTGAAAAACAGATCTCCTCTCTCCATGAGGCTTTTCACACTCAGGGTTGTCAAGTAACTACGTTATTTCCAAAGGAGTGTGAGGTCATAACAGAACCACAACTGACCATCAGAACAGAAAAGTGTGAAATAATCCAAATTCCACAACAGGCAAAATCAATTAGGTAGGAGAGGATAACAGAAGCAAGAGAGAAAATCCTCCTTCTGACTGCAACTATTCTCAGTTTTCAGCATGAAAAACAAAGAAGGGGGAAAACTACATCAGGTCTTACATGACTACTAAGTCACAATATACAACTATCAGAAGAAAGTGTTTTCACAGAAAAAATCACAGTGATTGAAGTTTTATACATTGGAAGCCATTGCATAGCAGTGAGAATCAAGTTCCCAGAAACAATACAAACTGCCCTTATATGTAACTGTAACAACTCAAATTTATGCTGAGTGGATTATGATGATTAGGAACAACAAAAAAGTATCTGCCACCATTGTCCTTTTTGATGTGTCAGTACACACCTTTTTTTTTTTTTTTTTTACACACACAGTGAATCCATGTTGCTTTAGTGCAATAATAACAACATTCCTCATTTTTAATATAAGAGCATAATTTTTCAAGTATTTACTTCAGAAAACAAAGCAAGAAAAGAAAGTCAGTCACAGACCTAATAATACAAAGTCCCACATACCACCCAGAAGAGTGTCTGTATGTATGAGTGGCTTTTGTTTTTTAAAAAAAAATAATTCTACTTACTTTTTAATCAATGGTTTTCCCTTCAGCTGACAGACAAAACCCAATACAATGGACTTAGAGTTAGCCCTCAAAAAGCTCCATTTAAAAATTAAGTTTTGAACAATTCACATAGATAAAAATATCTTTTACATCATTGCTTTAATACATGAGAAATGGAAATCAGAAGTAGTTGGAAACAAAAGGGAAACTGACCGGTCTAGTTTCTTTGTCCACTCTGAGTGAAATGCAGAGGGTAGACAAACACAAAATGGAGAAAAAAAACTGAATTAGAAATTTAGAAACCTTATTTTGTTACTAACTTATTAGAAGCAAAGTTTGGTATCAAATTAGATTATGACATTCAGCTTCATCTTGAATGCTAAAAGACCACAAATTCTTTTCTTAAATGCATTTTTGATTTGTATATATTCTTTTGGTTGGGTGTGTAGGGCATGAAGTAGAAAGACAGGTAAAAATGTAAAAAATACTACAAAAACTACAGATAAACCCAGTGAAATATTTCAAGACAAATGAAACTGAATCTTCAGAAGTGCGACACGAAACAGGAGAAATAGAGGTAAAATACAGTCTTCAATTACTTACCATATAATAACCTGGCAAGAGCTTCTGAAGAAACTCAGCCTCTTTGTGTTGAACTGTTTTGATGATGAATTCGTCACCGCTAGTTACAAAAAATAAGGACCCACTGGCGCCTGGGTTGGATAATTCAATTAAAGGTTCACTGCAGATTGAGTACTGGAAGAGACAAAAATTGCTTTTCACTGCCAATGCGTACATTACCCAAACAAGTTCAATATGAAGAACTGCAGGTTCAAGTAGGCACAAGAGAATCATGTAGCAACACTACTGCTTCTGGCTGAGATTTGGCAGGCCACTCTGCCCAGGTCATGCTGCATAACCATGGAAAAGCATCTGGCCACTGCGCATACAATCCCTCTTCGTGTCCCAAAGCAACAGGTGGATGTTTCTTTGGAGTGAAGCCAGTGGTTGAGGTGGAAGTAGTCAGTCTCCATGTCAGCATAGCAAATTCTGAGTCAAAAACTTTGAGAAGACATTTTCACTGGAACTGGTTGCTTTTCACACACACTTTTGAAAGAAACAGGTACAAGATGGTAGAAAAATAGTCTGGGACTAGAGGTTTCTCATTATAGGCAAATAGTCAAATCCTATTTTGTGCAACTGGGATTGAAACTAAACTGGGACTGATAAACTTGGTATAGCGATAGCTACTTATTTTAGTATAGTTACTAATTTTTTTAATCCTTTACTTTTTTTGTTTTATAATTGAAAACCACTTGAAACAGAAAAAAAACTCAATACCAGTAAGCAAGAAAAACTGGAATTTAAAGGACCATTATATTGCATATTTAGGCATTGCCATTATAGGATTCCTCTTCCACAGGACACATTAAGAAGGAAACAACCACATTAAGGAGGAAAAAGACACCAAAGACTACCCCTTACTAACAGAACCATATCTCATATGGAGACTAATGTATATTTATCAAATGTCCACTATTCCAAACTGCATTCAAATTAAATGGAGAGTAGACATTAAGCTTAAAACCATAGAAAATCTGTTTATATTAAATTTGAAAACAGTGATAACAGAAAATCTAATAAATACGTTCTTTTGTGAGTACTTGAACAAAAGAAGCATGTTTCCTCTGGACTCATGCCATTACCTTAATGCATCTTCTTATCCTAGCTCCAGCTAAGGCTTACAATTTTTAAGAGAATTATGCATGATATATAAATATTTCTTCTCCCTGTTTCCACTCAATTCCAATTAATACAAAATACCTTTCTTGTTAATCCTGTAGTTGCAATTTTCTAAAGACAGAATGGCCATACCCATCTGTAACACTACAAACCTTTAGACCAAATCAGCAGTAGTACTGCAGCAATTACATTTTTCTTGCCAAAATATTTAAATCTTCATGAGTAACTATCACTGTGATAAACATGTGAATGCAATTATCCTAAATGTTAAAGCTGGATAGAACAGTATAACATAAGCACAAGACATTGACCTACACTCTGTGTTGGTTCTTTTCCAGTGGTATGCAGTTCTGTAAAAAAGTCAGCCCACTAAATGCTGCTAATATGAAGTGCCCAGCTAGTTTTGACTGGACACCTCTAAAAGGCAAATCAAAACCAAAAGGTCAGAAAATCCCCCAGAGCCTGTCAGCTGAGTATTTATGTTCAAGAAATTTCCCTGCAAAATGACAGTACTCCATGAGGTTTCCAGTGACAATTTAATTCTACCAGCTGTTCAAATGTATTTACGCTTGTTATCCTATCAGATTCATACAGTACCTTACTGCTCATCCTCCTTGGGAAAGGTAAGGCTTTCAGTCTTGAGCTTTGTGACTTCAAATTAATAGAGTAAACTCACATATTCTTGCTGTAATTTCTACTCTTCTTTTACTTCACATGCCCTTCAGCCACAGCTGGACAATCATTTACTACTTACCACATACTACTTGTGTGTTTTCCTGTGCCAAGAGAAAAAAGAATCTGCAACAAGTTGTCTTGACTGGGGAACTTCCCTCAGGGAATGTTTTTTTTGTACTTAAACTGACTGTCACAAATCTTATTCACAGCATGCAGTCTTTGTATAAACTTTAATTTCTGCTACTGCAAAGGCTTCCTTAGATGGAAAAGTTGTTGCAGGTGATAGCAACTTTAGGAAGCAGTGTTTTTTGAGCAGCTGGCAACACAGCCCACATACTTCAGCTTTCATCAAGTCCATAAAAAGAGCTAAGATAAATAACACATTATATAATGACACTACTGTCACCCATGATGTCCTTATCTCTAAGTTGGAGAGGCATAGATTTGATGGATGGATCACTCAGTGTGTAATGAATTGGTCACACTCTAACAGTTGTGGTCAATGGAAAAAGAAATTCTTCTCTCTAAGGATGGTGAGGTGCTGGAATGTGTGGTCTAGAGAAGTTGTGGATGTCCCGTCTCTAGAAGTGTTCAACACCAGGCTGGATGGGGCTTTGAGCAACCTGGTCTAGGGAAAGTGTCCCTGCCCTTGGCAGTGAAGCTGGAACTAAATCATCTTTAAGTCCATTCCAATCTAAACCATTCTATGACTCCATGATTTATAAAATTCCCAAACAACTTTATTTCCTTGCTACTAGCATTTATAATTCAAATTAATTATCTTATTTTATATATAACTGTTATATATATATGTTATATAGTCATGAGGACTAGTAACACAGAATCCATACATAGCACTAAAGAATTGAAAAAAGACACCCACATTAAGACACCCACATTCAATCTAAATAAAAGCAAAACCAGCTAAGTGTTACTTTCAGGCTTATTGTCCATAAAGAAAGGAAACTCCATTATAGCACAGTTGAACACATCAGAAACAATTTAGTTAGTAGTATATTAATATCTCAGAACCATTTAATAATTTTTTCTTTTTTATTCACCCAAGGCCTTTCAAATTATTTTAGTTTTAAAAAAAGCCATTTTCAACATTGGAGTAAAAAAGGGATTTTAAAACTCATTCAAAAAAGTGCACAATAAAACTCTGGCATTTAAAGTTGCTCGTGTGAACCAGGACACTGATTTCTTGGGTGAAACACCATGAAACAAACAAACACTGGGCAAACATCCAGAAGATGGGAAAACATCTAGAAGACAATCCAGCTCAGCATTCATCCTACCCTTCCAAAAGCAGAACTACAGGAGAAATAAAATAGTGTATACTTGTCCTAGCAGTGTAGAAAGTGGATCCACCAAGTGAAGCCTGATTTTACAACACCAGCAAACTTGCAACTTTTTTTCTCGTGTAAACTGAACTCTGTGAAAGAGTAAGTCTTCAATTTATGCAATAGAGAGGACAAAGGAGTCATTCTAAAATGCTTCATTTTTAGTCTGCCATCCATGTTCCTCAAAGCTAGACAAAAACATTTGCAGACCTCACTTTGTAATGAAGTGTATAAACAAACCACACAAAAGTACTTAATTAGAACTGAATTGATGAAAGTCACACAAGTACTGATCATAATTTCTGCAGAAAAATTATCTGAATGACATGGATGTTGCTCTAGTCAATTAACAAAGCAGATTTTTAATATGTATAGTCTCAAAGATGAAGAATTAATTTTTTGTAAACATTAAAAACATTAACTAGTTATATACCCCTCCACACACAAAATTTCATATTGACTTGGGCACCCTTTAAGAATCTTTTTCTGCCACAATGAAACTAGCATGCTTTATAATAATTTGTAACTCAAAGGAAAACTGCAGGCTCTTACCAAATAGTCATCAGGCTTGATACCAAAAAGTTCTCTGAAATAGCGGAAGGCAAGAGGTGCATATGTCTTAAATCTGAAGTCAGGGTAATGATGAGCAGGGGTAAGATTGCTCCCTTCACTGAAAACAAAAACAAACCAAACCAAATTACTGAGCAATTATTAGCAGCTAGTTTCACCATAAAGCTGCCTAACTTGACTGTTTGTCTGCTGAGGAAAAGAACATAAATGCAGATAAATCTCTCTATCACCATTAACCACAGTAACAGAAATGCCTGTGAAAGACACTGCCAGCAAATTCCTTTTTCTCACCTTAAAGGAAATTATTATTTTCACCACATGTATGCATTTGCATAAAGATCATCTGTAAACATGAACAGAACAAAGTCGGCATTCCAAAAGTCCAGGGTAGAGGCTGACTCCACTGAATATTGAAAACTCTTGTGTCACGGCTGCTCAAGATGGCTCCAACCACAGCATCTCCCCCAGCCCTTCTCTGTTTGTAAGCAGCAGATCCAGCAGAGCAGCTCCTCCGGAAGGCTTACTTC
Source organism: Pseudopodoces humilis (assembly GCF_049639895.1). NCBI lineage: Eukaryota > Metazoa > Chordata > Aves > Passeriformes > Paridae > Pseudopodoces > Pseudopodoces humilis. Next base: position 43,213,930 of record NC_142203.1, on the reverse strand, counting down.
CCAGCTGTGTTGGGAAGTTATCTTCACACACTCCAGTAATCTCCTAACCTGCCTTCTCTTTGCTGTGTTAAATTTCCAGAAGACATCTGGCAGGTTAAAATTTCACATGATTTCATGACAATCATGAAACGTCGGTCAGCTTATCTTAGAATAGTTCATCCACTTCCTCATCCTCTATGGGTGGTCTGTAACAGATTCCCACCAGGATATCTGCCTTTTAGGCCTTCCCCCTGATTGTCACCCATAGATACTCAACCTTCTCATCACTGTCCTGGAGCTTTGTAAAGTCAAAACACTTCCTAGTGTACAGAGCCACCCCACTACCTCTCGTTCCTTGCCTGTCCCTTCTGAAGGGCTTGTAGCCATCCAATGCAGCACTCCAGCCATGTCACCATGTTCCTGCGGTGGTGACTATGTCATGGCTTTCCTGCTACTCTGTGGCTTCCAGTTCCTTCTGTTACCTGTACTTCTTAGCTCTTTTCCTCATTTCATATCTATCATCTCACTGTATTTTTAACCTGAGTTACAAAAGACTTGAGATGAATTCTAGATATAAGGTAAAGGAAAAGGTCAGCAGCAAAATGCTTCTAGTAACCCCTATGGTTTTTCTATGCCCATGGATTCATTTATGATACAAACTGGGAGATGTCTTTTAAGCAGAAGAATGAAGTTCTACACTGTGTTCAAAACAAGCAAGAGCACTCTTAAGACAAAATCAGATAGACAGAAACTTCCTAAAACATTTTTGGGTATTAGAAAGAAGGCATTTATTAGAGCATGCTGGTCATTCTGGGGATCTCACTTGATCAATTATCAAGTGCTCTGAAAGTAATGTGAACAAAGTTTTTACCATACACTGTGATTATTATTCATTAGCTATCCCCACTTACTTGACTTTATTTGACATAATCACACCCCTTATCAGAAGTCATTATCTGATTCTTGGGGTCTGTCTTCAATGTCCAGTGTCCTTTCTATGTGGCTCTTCCTTGACCTCTGCTTCTGAGTAAGTGCAGTATCATCCTTCTACACAACTTCTACTTTGCCAGCCTTGCAGAGCTGAGCTGGCATCCTGCTTGCATTTGGCATGACTTCTGTTTGCCTAAGTTACATCCTTTATTTATTTCTCCAAGGTTGTGCTGTTGTGTTCTATTGTCCTTGATAAGAGTAGAATGCTGTTCTGTTTTACTATTCTTATCACTTTGGCCAGGGTCTGAATGGTCTGATAAATAGATGTCATGGAGTTACTTTACCTTTAAGAAAGTTTAAGTTGCTGGGATCTGCCTGGCGTCTTTTCTCCTGACCAATTATCGGTCATTGCTGAGAATTGACAGCAGTTTAGGCCATTGAAAAGTGGGATCAACTTGTGAACCCTACCTTAAAGTGTAAAACCAGAGCTCTCTTGGTTCTCTTTGTTTCCTGGCTGGGAAGGGTGGCAGAGCTTCAGGCCTCCCGCTCCCTGTCCAGGCCATGCGGCCGGGCGGGGACTGGGCTGGGCCCAGCGTCTCCCGGCCGGGGGATGCGGGCCCTGTGGAGGGGGTTTTCTCCGGGCTCCGGCCGGGCCGGGCCGAGCCGATCTCTGGCTCGGCTGCAGGTCTTTTGCTGTGGCTGGATTCACTGGAGACTGCTGAGTGAAGAAAGAGAGAGGGCTCTGGGCCTGCAGCGGGCTGGGCGCGGCGACTGCACTCTCCAGAGCAGCCATGAGGAACTTTCCATCGCAGACGGCTCCAGCTCCTGCACCGGCTGAGGCCACAGAACTACCTACAACAGCTTGGGCAAGATTTTAACTCTTTCATTTCCCAGATGAGACTTGCGGATTAATCTTTTTATCCAGACAGAGAAAAGAGAGTGATCAACATGAAAAGAGACTTTATAAACTACTAGTGACAGGAAAGAAAAGAAGCTTCAGAAAAGGTAGAGAATTAAGAAGATGCTTTAATTAAGCTGAAATATCTTTCTGTTAAAACTATGGAAATGGACAATAAGGTCTTGAAAACACTCCTTTAATTCATGACAGTATATAGGGAGGAATAGAGTGTTCAAAGTGTAAATTTTGAGTAAAAAATAGAGTAATTATGGTACAGTGAAGTGCTGGAAGATTTGAAGCCTTGAGAGGCAATGAGAAAACTGTTTTCTGGTGAAGCTCACGGAAACAGATGAAGAAGACTTTTTGCCTTTGAATAACTTATCCTTAAAAATCCCATCCCTAGACTCATGGCCCATATACACTTAAGAGTGATGTGAAAAATGGGAGGAGTGGGCTCTAATAACAGCAGCTCTGGGCAGCTAACATTAGAGCAATGGAAAACTATAACAAAAAATAGTTTTTCTTGTGAGAAACTCCATAAATTAACAGGAAGAAACTTCTGTTTCTCTATAAAGACTGGTGAAAAGACTGTAGCAAGAATTGGGACTGTTTTAACCATCAAAGTTCCAAAGGTTTTGTCTCTTTTGTCATGTGAACAAGGGAATAGTGGGTAGACAGGGGATGAAAAGGTTTTTCTGGAAGTTTATTCTGGTGTTCTTATTGTAGTTTGTCAATAAACTTTCTTTTTTTCCCTTTTAAGTTTTATGCCTGTTTTGCTCTTGTTCTAATCCATATCTCACAGCAAGAAATAAGTAATTTTCTTAGTTATTGGTTTAAAACCACGACAATAGAGAAATACAAAATCCAAGACTTGATATAGTTACTGAAATCAGCTTTTCCAGCTCCTCTTTATTCATTTACCATAACTAAATTATTCAATAATGTAGACTGTACCATTATTCTTGGCAAAAAGAATATCCAATGGACTCTAAAAAAGAATAAAAGGCTACTACAAATTCACACAGGTATGAAAAGCAATAAAAGTTAAGCAACATTCCTGAAAAAGATAATGAATAAAAATTAAATATAATTAAAGAATTTTATAGCTTTCATCCTGTACAATTAATACTTGTCATATGAACTTGCCACCTTTCATTAACAGTAGCTTGATGACAGAAGCCTAGCTTCCCCTGTATGCACGCTGCCAAACTCCACACAACTGAACTTTTTCAGTGACAGCAGGTGAACAAGCCTTCCCAGGCTCCAGAAATGTATAACACTTCAGACTCTTGAACAAGAGATGTGAGAAGGAAAAAAACCAAGCAGATTTCTGTCTAGAATTCACACATAAAAGATGTTCGTGGATGACCACAAATACAAAGACAATAGAATACTGCTGCTTCTTGGAGTGCTAAACCCTAGAGGTAATAGTGAAGGCTGCCTAGTCCTAATGAACTCCTTCGATCACTTTATATTTACTGCAGTACGACTCCAAGATACCAAAATCAAATCCACGTATGCTTTATTGTTCCATTACAGAGCTAAAAATCGAAATCAGTAGGATATAAGCTAAAGATGGTAGTGTTTCTTTACAGTTAAGATAGACTAATGTTCAGAACACTGCCAGATTAGTCAGACACTAAGTTTTATATAGATGGTTGTGATTCACTAAATTATTGCACAATATGAGGATGTCCCAGCAGTAATATAGCTACAGTGGAAACCTGGGGCAAATCCATTTAATTGTCAAAAGATGCAGAAAAGAACAGAACAGAACTTCTCTACTGAAGTATCACAATTGTCGGGGAATATGAGGCATCTAATTTTTTTTATAAAGTTCTACATTTTGGTACAAAATACTTTTATAAATCTGCTTCCTCCAGCTAACTTGAAACTAAAAAGCTTCTCTTGTGAAAGCATGTCAGCAAATAGATTACATGTCTGTCATGGGGTGACTTTACCTTTAAGGTGGTTGTGAGAGCTAAGGAAGTTGAAGTTGCTGGGGACTGAAAGGAGTCTCTTCTCCTGACCAATTATTGGTCATTACTGGGAATTGACAGCAGTTTTGACCATTGAAAAGTGGGATCAACTTATGAACCCTACCTTAAAATGTAAAGTCAAGGCACTTCTGTGCTCTTTGTTTCCTGGCTGTGAAAGGTAACAGACCTCCGGCTGGCTTCCCGTCCCCTGCCCAGCCCATGCGGCCGGGCGGGGGCTGGGCTGAGCCTGCCGCGTCTCCCAGCCGGGAGATGGGGCCTGCGGGGCTTGCCCTGGGCTCTGGCCGGGCCAGGTCGGTCCCTGGCTAGGCTGCAGTGACGGAGTTCACCGGAGACTGCCGAGTAAAGGAGAAAAAGCTCTGGACCTGCGGTAGGCTGAGACAGCGACTACACTTTCCAGAGCAGCCATGAGGAATTTTCTATCGCAGACAGCTCCAGCTCCTACACCGGCAGAGGTCACAGAACCATCTACAAAGCCTGGGCAAGATTTTAAACTTTTCATTTCTTGCAGATTAATCCTTTTATCCAGAGAGAGAAAAAGAGAGTGATCAACATGTAAAGAGACTTTACAAAACTATCAGAGACAGTAAAGAAAAGAATTAAGTTTCAGAAAAAGTAGAGAATAAGATGCGTTTATGAGCTGAAATACCTTTCTGTTGAGGCTATGGAAATGGACAATAAAGTCTTGAAAAAACTCCTTTAATTCATGACAGTATATAGGGAGGAATGGAGTGTTCAAAGTGTAAATTTTGAGTAAAAAGTAGAGTGATTGTGATACAGTGAAGTGCTAGAAACAGTGAAGCGAAAATTTGAAGCCTTGGGGGCAGTGAGAAAAACTGTTTTCTAGTGAAGCTCACAGAGACAGATGAAGAGGACTTTTGCCTTTAAATAACTCATCCTTAAAATGCCATCCCTAGACTCATGGCCAATAACACACCTCAGAGTGAGGTGAAATGGGAGGAGTGAGCTCTGATAACAGCAGTTCTGGGCAGCTGACATCAGGGCAATAGAAAACTATAAAAAAATTAGTTTTCTTGTGAGAAACTCCATAAATTAACAGAAAGAGACTTCTGTTTCTCTACAAAGACTAGTGAAAAGACTGTAGCAGGAATTGGGACTGTTTTAACCATCAAAGTTCCAAAGTTTTTGTCTCTGTTGTCATGTAAACAAAGGAATAGTGAGTAGTAGAGGATAAAAAGGGGTTTTCTAGAAGTTTATTCTGGTGTTCTTATTATTGTAGTTTGTTAATAAACTTTCTTTATTCCTTTTAAGTTCTATGCCTGTTTTGCTCTCGTTCTAATCCATATCTCACAGCAAGAAATAAGTAATCCTTTTTTTAGTTACTGGTTTAAAACCACGACAATGTCCTTACCTTACCAGAATATGTATGGTTATCTCAGGTGAATGTCACTAAGGTGAGATGAAGGTAGGAGGTTTGCCATGACAATAGGACAGTTCTGAGCCATTTCGTAAGTGTGTTTGGAGTAAAATGACCAACACTGGGTCAGCAGATGCACAGTAATGCATAGTAAGTGGAGATTTATTGCAAAACAGAGCAATTATATTGGAATAGCTTCTACACAGAGGGCATTTCCATGTATTTAGAGCACATCAGATACTTTATTACAGACATAACAATCAATTTCCCTATGCAGACAACTTTCCTTATTTTTTATGAAATCATCTTTTAAAAACACCTTATGTTTAAGGTCTACAGAGTATTTTGCTATACCCTACTATTTCTGTTAATCATATTAATTAGTTTCAGCTTCACTGCCCAACAGAATAGTTTACTGATCCCAACAGTAAGCTCTTCTGTAATTCATGAAGCAAGCCTGACACAGATTTAAGATTTCTTTTTAGTACTCTGGAAAATAGTTTTTAAGGTTTTCTTGATTGTACTTTAAACAGAAAAAGGAGCCTCACTTCCAGTACTGTCTTACAGTAATGGAAACCTTTCAAATTTCTTATCAGTTTGAAGCTCATACGACGTGTATGATTTGAAAATGGCCTTGCTCTTGCTGGAAAAGGACAAACTCCACTGTAAAGAATGCTTGATGCAAGTACATCCCTACCCTATTTAGAATTATTCACATTCCACTCAATTAGCTATTGAAATAATGTATCTGTGGTTTCTCTCCACATTTTGTTGATGCATTTTAAAGTTTCACTCTTGTGGGATAAGAGTGTGTATGCAAACCCCTACATATTACAGTTTTTAATCAGTCTAGGGAGTTTCAAGGGGATGATTATGTCTTTGAAATTGAACAAGAAAAATGCCAGTGATCCACTGACAAAAAGTTAAATCTGCTAAATGGTGCTTTGGACATAATAAAAAAGAGGGGTAACCATACAATTTCCCCCTCAGCTAGTTTAAGCACAGGTCTACCAGAGAAACAAAGATAAAGACTTTTAAAATTAGCTCTGATTCTGGCAGTCTTGAGGAATTCAAGTCTTCCTCTATGAGCTATGACAACAAAACACAGGCTTTTGAAAGATTAAGAAGCAATTGTAACTTATGAGGTATTTTAATAACCTGAACTGTTACACCACACAAAAGATTTATAGGCAGACTGAAGAAGAGAGACTAAATTTAAAATGCAAGTTTGGTTTAATATGTAAATTATAATTATTTTTTTTTAATCAAGCACTCCTAGAAATGATAGTATGCACATCTTAGCCTGTCTCTTTGTAAAAACAGAGTAAATTTAAAGCATAGGTGGTGCAATATCAAACTAAAAGTGAAGTAAAACTAATTACATTTTAATGACTAACCCAATGGCTGTAAAAATTTGTTTAACACCCAGATACATTTCTTGGCAGTTTTTCTTTGCTATGGTCTCACCCTGGTAGGATGTACTCAGGAGATACGACACCTATCTGAACAGGCAGAGAAAGCCAGCTGCATATCTTGGTAGTAAGCGTTCATTGCTGAGGATTGTTAAAAGGCTCTGATGGAGCTGTTAACGAAAGAATTAGTCTGTAGTTGTGACCCCGTGTATAACTTTTTTGTGTGTATTGTAAAAAATTGAAGAGGAGGAACACTTCGGTTCTATCAGTGAAAGCAATCCTTTTTTAGATTGTAAAATCAAAATAAAATGTCTAAACGCAATTGCTCCCAACATTAAAAACTAAGATTATCTAATTTCAATTTAATTGCACTTGAATGCAGCTGTTTTTTAAAAATTCATCAAAATGTGTTTCAGCTCTAAAAACTGTATCAAACAAGCACATCCTGCGGGCATGTTCCTTTCCTGTATGTAATTTCAGGAAAGCATCACTTGCCACATGATGGAAGTAGGATATCTGTATAAATAGGTGTGTCTGTGTTTCCTTCATACTGTGGGTTAAAGTCCAGTGGTAATATCCCTTTTTCTCACTTACATTTTCCTAAACTTTCAATTACCAAATGCTCTCCTAAGTGGTTCCCTGCAAGACAGCTTTGAAATACAACTAGGAATAGTAAATAACTTAAAAACAAGTCAAATCAATCACATCTACATAACAGCTGAATACAGAAGCATTTACTTACAACGATGAAGATACGATTATTTCATAATCACTGGAAATGCTATTAAAATACAGGACCTCGGGGTACTTGAGAAGTATTTTAAGCAGTCTACATAACCATACAACTATCCGGGTTATCAGAGGTTTACCAATAATTTATTGGTTACAGAAGTAGCTGAGTCCAGTAACTCACACCAGATTTTGCTTCTGTCACCAAAGTATCCCCATTTCTAATATGTTTTGCATCCTCCACTGTGCTATCACTCAACTCACAAACCATAAAATCCTTGTCAGAATTCGAGTCATTCTGTGCATCTCTGCAACCAAAGCACCAAGGAAGAGCAGCAGCACTTTACCAGAATATTCAAGTCACTTTATCTTCCTCGTGAAACTGCCCAATAGAAACCCATGTCACGGTGTAAGTTAAACAACAGCTCATTGTTAGTGTGAACATTTAAATACAAGTCACACTGAACGTCTAGAGCATTCTATACTACAAAAACACTTAGTCCATCAGCTAACCTATGATACGGGTTTAGTACAGGTATTTCAAAGGGTATCAATTTTCTCAATCAGTTGTCAAAAACATTAGAGAAAGCACTACACTTCAGTTTTAGATGTAGGGGAGAACCCAGACTGGCAAAGTTTTTACTTTCTTAGTACTTTTGAGTACTTATTTGGGCTATCGTTCAAATGCTATCACAATACAACGGTAAGCTTCTGGCATTAAAGAGGAGAAACTACTGAATAATCTTTCATTAGCATCACAAGAAAGCAATTTGTAAATGAACAAGTTTAGTATACAGACTGTAGCTGCAGAGTGCTACAGGTCATCAGCATCTAACACTTCCCAACTCCATTAGAAACCATAGCAACTGTTCTCAATATGCAGGATCTAGACCCTGGAATCAAAGTGTATTAACAAGGGAAGTGCAGAAGATTGACTAACAACTTGCTGCAAAAAAGGTCAAACTCAACAGTTAGAAGCAGCCACCATCTAAGAAAAAAACCCCGCAGACTGAAACATACCGTCTTGCTTGAAACGGTCTGCATTTCTGAAGCTTCATAGCCAAAATTAGCTGATACAATGGAGCAGCTTCTGTTTGGCTTCTCAACGACCACAGAAAATTCACCTCCTTCTGTGTCTGCTGGAAGACCTTAATAAGCTGCCTACACTGCCAACTTACAAGCAGCTGCACAGCCCCATGGTCCAGTGACTAATTTCAGCCACCACTGCCTGCCAGAGCTAGCCTTACAAATGAGCGACGAGCCGTTCTAACCAAGGCCGTCTCACTGGGAGCCAGCACCACAGCCAAGTCAAAGGGCTGACTAAATACTGCTGAAGCCACATACAAATGACTAACTGGAAACAAACTGTGCCACCGGGAACTGCTTCCAGCCAAGGAAGATGGGCACAAATATGCCCCTCACAGCTTGTCACAGGACAGAGCATAGAGACCACAAGCAGGATGAATAACATTCCCACCAAACCCTCCAGCCATTGTTGCAGCAGTTACAACGCCAGGTAAGCATCTCTGTTGCTGGATTTCCAAAGCAGAGTTGAAAAGCCAGAAAAGAGGTTACTTGGAGTGGTTTCACTGTATCCAGTGCATAGAGTGTAGACTGCAGACATTGTCTTCAGAATCAAGTAGGTCAGTGCAGGGTGCTTTATTGTTTCTCCATCCTAGTAGCAAATTTGCACAGTACCATTTTAACTCTTTGGGTGGTGGTTCTCAATAAGCAACATTATAGCAGCTTCCAGTAATTCCTCATTTTCCAAAAACAACATGTTATACAAAGTCCTAGGGACCTTGAAGAGAAAGGGATGAAAGGCCCTCCACCACTACCTTGTGCAAATGAAGGCAAGCACCTTTGCAATTCAAATCCGCCCACTCTACAGAGACACCTGTACTTCACTCAAAGTCACTTCCAGAAATAAACATGTAAATTAAACTGGGCTAAACTCTGACCAATTCAACACAGTTACAGAGTAACTCTGGACCAGGAATAACCTGCAATCCAGGGAGTTACTTCTGATTTATATCAGTAGCTCCCAAAATATGCAGAGCAGTTATGTTCAGATCTGACCTAAACACTTTTTTCTCTTGCCTTTTTCTCCCTTCTTAATGAATCCTGAATGCTTCAGTATGACTACTAAAGCAGAGATACAGGCTAAGGGTTATTTCAGGGTCTGAGATGTGTGCAGAGACTATTTATCCTCTTCAACCAATAAAATTCATAAACAAGTGTTAACTATTTTCCCCTAGCTATAAAAGGGGAGACATAACACTGTTCTGCTCAGCGGTGCACAGGCTGCATTGCATTGCATTTCTACTAGCTTAGGTCTATCTTACCACTGCCATCTTAACAGTGCTCCTGTTGCTGTCAAAGAAGCAGGGGGTGCCTATGACTGAAAAACAGAGTCTTCTCACCTCGCTGCCAGACACAGGAAAGGCAGGGAAAACATGGGGGGAAGGTGGAGCAAGACACTGTGTGAAGAGGCAGGTTGCTCTGAAGTTGCCAAAATGAAGGGGAAGTTCAGCTGACAGCCTGTTTGAAGTTTCAGATAAATTATTTGTACCCAAAGCAAGTGGAAAAATACCTGCACCTTGCTGGGCAAGCACCTATTTCAGCACCGCTCTTGCTGCACTGTTAGGTTCTCCTTCAGCTGAGAAACTTCTGCAGAGAGTTTACTCAACCTCAGCGTGCTCCAGGGTACTTCCAGGTAGAGGTCAACCCACTTCACCTGGTGGTGTAACTAATTTTCACTAATTGCTTTCAACCCAGACAAATCCAAAGGGGACAAAAAAAAAATTCATGACAGTAATTGTTTTTAACAACGCTGCCATCACATATAGGTACTCCCCTAGGAAAAAGTGAAGAGTGCCTAAAAGTGCACCTTGGGAGTGCAGCCCCAGCTGTAAAGAATGTAAAGCCTTTGCTTTTTACTTCAAACATGGGTAATGAAGTTACCTATTGAAGTCCTATGGCTCAGGACCAAACCACATAATGCTGTCCTGAAACAACATCCCAAGACTTTGAACCAGCAGGGAAGAATTCTGTATTAATTTTGTGCAATCCAAAAGTATTACAATTTGTGCACAGTAATGCACTTCTGGTTGAATATATTTTAGATAAATAAAAGTGGATGTTACACTGAGACATAGCAAGGACTTGAAATTTGACATTTCTGTGCATCTGCATAAGAAATCAAGTGTCATGTTTGAAGAGATCGCTACAGATAGCCAACTTTTATTTCCATAGACAATGTTGTCAACAAGTGCTCTTTATGGAGAGGCTCTTTATTACAGTCAAGGTGTCTCATTATGCTATATACTGCTTACTACCTAGCTATGTAAAAAAAAACCAAACCCAAATCTACACTGCTTTGGCCATTACTTTCCTTATCTAATTTTCCTCAAAATATTTATTTTTTATAGGAAACTGTAAAGGTACTACTAAAGCTTTTCTATTAAATTTTACATTAGTGGAATCAGTCCCTTCCTTCTGCCTTTTGTTTTTGTTTCAAAAGTGATGTGTCCTAGCTCTTCCTTAATACCAATACAAAACAAGGAAATCTCATTTCTGTGCATACATGCATATGAGTCACACAGGAAAGAAGGCACATGCAATGCTGTGGACTATAAAACATTTCATTTAACTTGTCCTTTTAAAACTATGATTAAAAAGAGAATAATTTTTCTTTCTCAAACCGTGCTATACAATTACAGTTTCAGCATGTAGGTTCTATTTAGTTTCCATCAACAAAGCTGATATAGCAAACACAGCACGGAAGACTTTATAACTGTCATAGGCAGACATTTTTCTCACCAATAAAAGCTTTGTTACATGATATATAAATTTCTCACCTGTAAGTTGGATTTTTTAAACAACATTTTGTAATTATAGTGTAGGAAAACACATGCATATAATTAACTTCTCTGTATCTCCCTAATCTACAAGAGAAAGACTACTAATGTGCGCAAACCCTATCATTAACACCAAAACAAGGATATGAACACCCTCAACTACTATGTATTAATGTGAAAGCTTCATTTCACTTTTTTTTTTTCCTTAAGGATATCTCACTTCAATGAAAATCAAGGAAATTTACATGAGGAAATACCAAAATTTAAAGTGTCTGCATTTTGTACATTGCTCAGTTAACTTGGTTTAGTGACACCAGTAAATACTAAGGATTATAAATTATTCAAAACAGCTTATGCAGTAGCATTCAAACTGTACATGAACAAAACTTTGAAAAAGTGGTAAAAATCAATCCCAAATCCAGGAAAGATTATGTAGATAGCACGTTCTTACTGAAATGACTGTATTTAGTGCTTCTGAAAACCCAAAAAACACTCAACAGAGTAAGTCATCCTGATTTTGAAATACATTTCCCCTAAACCCTCATCTCTTGCTAGCATATGGAACTTGGAAAGGATATATGGCACTGTATTTCATCTTCTGTACACCAAAAATATAACCTTGATTTCCCTTATGAGGATAACTATATTGTTACTACTTCTATACCATCAGCTTGGCAGTGATACAAGCTGAGGTGGTAAAGCAGTCAAGGTGCACAACCTGTAATCAGCATAGCTTAAAGGAGATGAGTGTTGTCACTAGACTAGATTCCTGAATAGAATTTTATAGTGTAAATATAAGGCAATGTTGTAGTATAAATTTTTACATTATAATTAAAACAGCAGGACTTGAATTTTCAAATTTTTTTTTTAAAACTCATCAACAACATATCAAGTATTATTTTCAGAAACTAATACACAACTAATCAAATGTGAATGTCAGATCCACAAATCACTTCAAATTCAAATTGACAACTCCATTAATTGAAAGTGTCAAAATTTCTTTCTCTGTCTATAAATGGTAAGTCTCAAATCTTCAGAAGTGTGACCTTTCAAATTCTCTCCCTACCTTCATTTTAAATGACAATATGAGGACCAATTACTTTTCAAGTTTCATACATTATACTTACTCTAACATGGTTTTGTTAGAACTAGAAAACAAACATGGTTCAAAACACCTAGTTAAGAGCTGAAATTATGTAATTTTATTGAAGAAAAATCCAATATGTTTCTTCTTACCTTGGTAGAAAGACACTTTCCACTACATAGAAATCTTGCATAAGAACATCTCTGTCTGGCTTTGATGTAAGGTTTCCTACGGTGTATCCTATTCCCAACTGGATAGCACCTTTAATAGCCGAGGATGCAGTCTGTGTAGAAAGTAAGAATTCAACCATGAGTTTGCTAAAAGCAGATTTCTGTCCTTTTTCAGTAACATTATAGCTAAACACTTTGATCATTTTCAAAATAACAGCAGCACCCTGTCATCTTTACATTCTACACCTCAGTGAAATAATTCTTAATTAAAATTATTTCAAAGAATCACAATATATAAAGTGAAACTTTTCCAAACTGCCCAAATAATTTAGACATGGAGCTCTAACTCAGCATAGAATCACAGAATAGCAGGTTGGAAGGGGACCTCAAGAGGTTCAACCTTTCTTGACAAAACCATGATCTGGACAAGACAATCAAGCACCCAGTCCAGCCAAATCTCAAAAATGCCCCACACTGGGGAATCCACCAGTTCTGGGGAGATTATTCCACTGGCTGATTGTTTTCACTGTGAAATATTTCCACTTGTGTTCAAGCGGAATATCCCTAGGAATAACTTAAACCTATTATCCCTCATATTTTCCTAGTCACCCCTTGTAAAAATAGTCTCTATCTTCTTTGTAATCTCCATTCAAATACTGTAACACAGTGACAAGTGCCTCAGCCTTCATTTCTTAAGGTTGAACAAACCAAACTCTCTCATCCTTTCCTCACATGTCAGGTTTCCTAGCCCTTTGATCATCTCTGTGATCATCTCATTCTCTCTACCCTCTCCAGCTTCTCCATATCTTTTTTGTATTGCAGAGACCAAAACTGACAACAGTATTCCAGGTGTGGCCTGACAAACACTGACAAGAATGGGATAATCTCTGCTGCTGAAGCCCCTGTGGATGCAGACCAAGATCTCACTGGGCTCCTCTGCTGCAGCAGCACACTGCTCACTCATACTGACCTTGTTGCTCACTGGCACTCACTTGTCCCTTTCCATGGAGCTGCCTCCCAACCTTGTGCTCCCAACGTGTGCAGCGCTCCTGGATTTGTTTCCCCAGGTGTAAGACCTTGCACTTGTCCTTGCAGGACTTCAAAAGGTTCCTCTTTTCCCACTCTTCCAGTCTACAGGGTGGCTCTCCTTTCCAAAGTGTTCACTCGATCCCTGAGTGACTTTAAGCGCCCTGGATGACCACTTATGAAGACATGAAACATCATTGGACTATCACCAATCCCTGGGGGACCCCACTTGTGCCAGGCTGCCAGCTGGAAAAGGAGACATTTACCCCCACTCTGGGTGCTGCCTGTGGGTCAGTGCCCCACCCACTGCCCAGGCAGCTTGTCCAGACTGTTACACAACAGCTTCACCAGGAGCCTGTGGGAGATCACAGAGGAAACCTTGGAGAAACACAGGCAGACAATGTCCATGGCTTGTCCCACGTCAACCAAACAGGCTACCTTGCTGTAGAAGGCAATCAGGTTTGTCAAGCACAATTTGGCCTTGGTGAACTCGTGCTGGCATTTCCTAATCATGTGCTTCATCTGACTTGTGGCTCCTAGAAGAATTCTTTGCATAACATCTTCCTTTGCCTTACTATTAACCTTCAGAGTGCACAGCCAGACCCCAAACTCCACAATATTGTGATCACTGCAGCCAAAGCCTAAGCGAGATATTACAAAGTTGGTTTCCTTGCTAGTGAGCAGCAAGTCCAGCTGTGCCTCATTCCTCGTTAACACACATAACAGTGTATGAGGAAGAAGTCCTGTATGCATTCCAGGAACTTGATGGATGTTGTGATCGCCTGTATTGCTCTCCAAGAATGCCTGGATAGTTGAAGTCACCAAAAACACCCACGATGTTATCCAAAGGCTGGTTAAGCAACCCTGCTTAAGTGCTTCTTTGCCCTTCTAGAGGTCAGTAGCAGATGTCTAATCTGAGATCCCCTTGGGGGTGTCCCTTCTGATCTTGAACCAGAGGCATTTGATAGGGCTTCCACAGTCACTGTAGTTGACTTCTACATGTTCATGATCCACTTTTAACCCACAGCACAGCTCCTCCTCTACTTTCCTGCCTGTCTTGACAAAACTGGTAACCATCCTTCGTAATCCTTTTAAGACATTTACAATCTAACAGGACATTCAAACTGCTGAAGGATTGCGAAGTATGCATTATATTCTGGAAAAATATAATTCAATGACAAATTCCAGGTGATTGTACATACATGCCAAGGCATCACAATGCAAGCCTATGGCTTAAATGCTGATTTTAAATGCAAATAAATGTATTTATTACATTCTGCCTAACAGTCAGTGCAAGAGGTCCATTGACTGTGGGGAGTCCAGAGAAAAATGAAATGGGGAAAGCAAAACCTCTCCACAAAAATCTACCCTTATAAAAGTACAATGACTAAATTCAATGGCCAGAGCTTGCAGGTCAGAGAAGGCTTCAAAACAATAGCATGAAATTGTGACACCATATATGTGCAAATTGAGACCATGTCTGAAACTTTCCCATGATGAATAGACAGTCATGCTGCAGGAATTTAAAAAAGCAGCAGAAGTGAGTCAAAATCAGAAACTAGTAAAGAACAGAATTTTTAAGAAAACATGGAAGGAAAACCATTGGGCAGGGAAAGAATGCTATGATGGAGTACCTTCCTTTGCATGATCACCACTTTGAAAACAACATGTTTGGTCCCTGTTTTTAGGTTTTACCTCCTACCTACCAAACAAGCAACAGAGGAAACAAAGAATATCAGAAGTTTCATGATCAGAACCTCTTCAGCACATGAACAGAACCATTTGAGGAATGGAAATTACATAAATGGTTCAAGTACACAAAGCTACTCTTGTTATAGTTCTTGGAACAGCATAGACTAGAGTGGCTGATTTTTTTTAGAAAAGAGAAGACAGAGATGTGTACCTCTTACATAATTAAGACTGCACACCAAGCAGAACTTTTACTTGCATAACAGTTTAGAACCAGCGATTTGGTGGGAACAAACAACACTCCATTCTGAAAGTGCTACTTTGACTAGTAAAAAGATTTGGCTTTGTGTCATAAGAAGAGTCACATTTTCCTTTCCTTGAAAGGCTTCTATTCATGAATGATTAATGCCCAACAAAAGCTGTAATTATGTAACTTTGATCAAACCAATACACATACAAATAGTTTCTGCTTCATTGCTGGTTGCCCGTCTTGTTCACTGCCACAGCAAGCAACTATATCTGGAAGAACAGCAGATAGTACAGTACAACAGAAGACATGCCATTCCAAATAAACCCTGAAAAAACCCACCAAACTTCTAAAACACCCAAGACAAGTAACCTGGCAACATGATTTCAAAAGGAAACTTCTGGATCATCTTTCAAGCTCATAAAAATATCTCTAGTATTATTTTTCAAATTCAAAAGACATACAGACTTGTAGTCTCCAGGAGGCAGTGTGTAAGCCTTCTACCACAACGACACAGACCTTTCCTACAAGGTTACCTTCTTGTTAATTTCTACTTATATATTCAGGAGTGTCATTAGTAACCACTCATCCCTTCTGCAGCAACTAGAGAAGTTGGTTTAGCAGAAATGTAATGTTATGAAATCATTCATAATACTTTAACAACTGTTTTGAAACAAATTGAGAGCCGCTACAGTATGCTGAAGGCAACTGCTGGTCCAAAGTCCACTCTTTGTCAATCACCACTAACACCAAAGGCTGGAAACCCAGTATGCCCTTAGCAACTGACAAGCATTTGTTTTCACAATCCATTACATAAAAACAAAACAAGCCTTGGAATTTGTCTTTAAAACATCACTTGTCAATTTTTTGATATTATTATTATTATTAATAATATTATTATCATCATTAAATGCAAGGAAAAGATAAAGAAGCTGCTTCTTAAGCTTTAGGGAAAATGTTCTTGAAGCGTCCATTTTGTTACTACAAAAATATATTTACTGGAAACAGCAAATGCAACTGGAAAAACAGAAGTCTCTTGTGAATGTTTCCCTACTTGGGCACACCTCTTCCAATGCCCATGAAGGCAGCAAAATCTAGTTTCAAACCCAAGCCCCTTATTTATTTCAATTTGTCTTGAGTACTCTCGTGCTGCAAAGGAAACATTAAAAATCAGCAACCTTCTGTTGCTGGGTTTTTTCAGTCTTTTAGAGACTGAAATAAATTTTTCTTCCTATTAGCCTCATTTAGAGGTTCAGAAAATGCCCCTGAGATCATTTATTAGTTGTAACTATAAAGCTGACAGTGCACAGTGACAGTACAGCAACTTCCAGATCATTTAACCTGTTACGAACCTGCTGAAACTCAAGAAATATTAAGGAATGCGAATAACCAGCAGGATAAACATGTTGATGAATTTTAGGTTATGAAAGTGATGGAATTTGTAGCAAATGGTGTACACTATGATAGCTGTCTTTGTTACATAAAGGGGCACAAAGTAAAACTTCTCCCACCCTCTTTTTGCTGAAAAGCATATTACTGTCTCCTGCACAGGTGCTTTGATGTTTTTATCCCTGCATAAAAATCTGAAACTGTCCTCATTATGATGAAACATCTTTGCCTCTTTTTGTCAAAAGTAACTATATATTTTTTTTCTGTCTTTGTCATATGGCTTTGCTAAAAGAACTTGTAGATATGAAAAATCATATGCAGACTCATAAAGCATAACAGCAGTATATAATCTAGAACACAGGTATATGGAATATTTGCATCACTGATAAACATTCCAGCACTTAATGCACTGTTCTCTGAAATTACTTTCTCTGCAGATTGGTCTTCCACTTGCTCTACATTACTCTAAGCTGAAATCCTATTTCAGAGTAGCAAAATAAATGAGAATTTAAATCCTCTCAAATCAGGTCTTAAGTTTTCACATGATCCCACAAATATACTAAGCAGGATTTAGATATTGTTTTTCCCACAAATAGTCACTTTATTGAAGCCTTCTAAAAATTAAATTTGTTATTTTCATAAATTAAAGGTGTTAATCAGACATAACACATATAAAGGCTAACTAACTGAAACTAGCTGACAGCTGTGCAAATTAGGAGCAAGGCTACTAAAAGGACTGAAAAAATCTGTTCTTTAAAGTAAATGAAAAAAAATCAAGAATGGCAAAAATACAGATAACTGTTGTTTCAGAAAGTATATTGTTTCAGAAGGTTGTAAATTACTGGCAAACCTGACAAACCATGAATGTGTCAGTAAATGTATAGACTACATTGTACACAAAGGTTTTAGGTACAGTAAATGGATTTATTCCAGTAATAAGGAATGAATGACACTTTTAGTACATTAACAAGGAATGAAGGACACTTTTAAATAAGTGTCCTTATAATTTCTTGGGAATTGTATGGGACTATTAATGGCTATGGACTATCAATCATTTAACAAATCACGAGCAGATTGGAGCTGAGCGGAAGGCACAGGCTTCATCTAATTTAATAGAAGTTCCTCATCTCTACTATTATTCACAGTTATTTTTCAGTTCATCTTTCAACTCTCAATTGCTCTTTGCTAAATCTATATGCGTTTCCCACAACATGCTCAGGAAATGTAACTTTAACATTCCAGCCTTCTTCAAAAGTAGTCATCCCAGGGAAACCTTTTAAGACTTCATGAATGTGAACTTTGTCCTTGTTTTTGTATTCTCCCCTTTTACGACATTTTATTGCAGCTGAAGTTTGACCTATGAACTTCCCATTGCAAAGATAGTGATTTTTCCATAAGACAGCTTGTTTATTGCAGGTGCCATAAAGCTATGAAGAGAAATTAACTCTGTGTTGGAAATTCTACCTCATTACCACTGTAAAGGGCAAATTGATTGCTTTCTTTCACCTTCTCTACTGGTGTCATTCAAACAGGTTTAAAAATCTGCCAAATGAAATGGCACAGACACCTAGATACCACAGCTCTTCATAACAGATGTCTGAACAGAAGCCTTCACTGGTTAACACTTTTCAACAAAGTAGTTGTAGCTGATTCATTTCTCTTTGCTACTGAATGGAAAGCAGATTTTTCACATCTTCCTCACTATCCCACCTTTCTCCTCTGTGGGACAATGAACTGGACTGGGGTAGAACAGCTACCTGCCTTCAGTCAAAATTCTCAGGGACATAAATAAATTATTTTTAAAAAGGAAGAAAAATACACATGGGTCTCAGTTGATCAAAACTGATAAATCCACATGGCTTATGCAACATCTAAATTTTCTACTACAAGTAGGCAATTTGTTCTTCAGTTTTACTAGTTACTGTAAGCACCAGGAATTCACCTGCACTACCACTTCCATGCAAACACAGTTTATCTTTTCCAGACTTCTGAGAAGATATAACCTTCCATAAATTGTGTAAACTCTTAAGCCAAACCATCTGAAGAGAATGCCTTCTCTTCAAGTAATCATCTTCAAGTAATATTTAAAAAGAGCTTGCTTCGAATATTAGAAAATTTCAATTAGATTCAAGACATATGTGTGGTTACTGCCTAGTCCATTGCTCCTGCACTAGATCTGTCTTGTCTTTGAGTGCCTGCTGTGCTTACAGTCTCATTCAAACAACACTTCTTGACACTTTCCACTGAAACTTCTCAATGGAGGTGGCTATTCCATCTCAGCTAGCTTTCTGCAGCTGACACATAATTAATAGGGACATAGAGTTACCAGAAAATCCCACTAAAATAACTAATCTTACTGTTTTCCACAGCATGTAATCATGGGTCACTATGGCCACAGTACCCCTCCAACCTTTCTTCAGTTCACACTTCTCTCTAGCAAATATTTGCCCACCTTCTGCAGGTCACAGGTCATGAAGGTGAACTCCTGCCCATCATATGTGTGTCTGTGTGATTGTTACAGTTCAATTGCAATCAGAATGATTTTCTTATCCAAGCTGAATCTGATCTCCCTTAATTTTTCAAAATCAGATTCAGGTGACTCCATGGCTTACAATTAATTAATTTTTCATCCATTTGAAAAAAATTATGCTTAAGCTTCAGTAGTAGCCATGAACCCAGTTACTCTGGTTGTTCCATCTTTGAGAAAAATAATTTGAGACCTCTGAACCTGGAAGCAGCCATAGCTCCAGGCAAAGTCACTAATGACAGTCATTTTAGTATCTTTCTAGATGTAGAAATCTGCCATTGAGGTCTCAGTGCAGCAAAACTTCCAGTGGTAAAATTGCAGCATCTACAAGAAAAAGTACCCTACCTACAGGCATTAGATGCAGGGCATAAGTCAATACTAAAAGTGATGGAGCAATGCTTGCAAGCTCTAACAATAGGTAGCTGGCTTCCTTTATCCAGGCAAATTTCCCTTGCTCCTGGCAAAGTGATGCGCAATATGCAGTTTTGAGCAGGTTACGTAAAGTACTTGTAATACACTAAACAGAAGAGCTGCAAGATATGTAATGACAAGAAACAAACTCTAATTATACACTAGTGTGGCAGCCTTCAGGCTAAATGTAGAGATTGTGGCAATCCAGTAGCAGATTTTCACAAGTGCACATTTACATCTGTTTTATTTTCTGGTGTTATTTTCTTCTGCACTTCTACTATCCTTTGACAGATCTGTCTGTGCCTCATTCTTGCCACTGTCCTATTATTAAGCATCAGGAGGCTACTGAAATCTGATTTGACAGGGAGCAGACTCAGGGCTGTGACTGATGACATTGCAACGCAAAAACTGCATGTGTGTCAGCAACTTCTCAAAACAAAGTCTGCAAAATAGGAAGGAAATGGAAAAAGAAGTGTTAACTGCATACTCCAATGTCTGTGACTGGATATGAATATCCAAGAGAAACTATAGTCTGGTGACCTGATTTTTGCAAGCATGCAATGGAACAAAAAACTAGTCTCTCTTGTATCCCTTACCCTGTTTCTTTCTGAGAAAAACACTCACAACAAAGAACCGCACAAACTCAACCAAACAAAAAACCCAAACCAAAAGCAAAAATAAATACAAGACTAACCCAAGCTAACCAACAAAAAAACTTCCACCCTGAAAGAACTGGCCAGTCTGCACAATTTACAATTTCTTTGATCTCCAAGTAATTTTAATTTGCAGCCTTAAAAGCTGCATGGAACATACATCTGTGAAGTGCCTCTTTCATTAGTGAAGTTCTTTGATCTGAGTGACTGAAACTCTTCATTGTTCATATTAACACTGTAGATTTAACAACTTCTCAAAATTTATTAATAGACAGAAAATCCATAAGTCATTTCAGATTATAATGTTTGTACCAAATGCATGCAGCTACAGACCTTAGCAGCCCCATCTTAATTAACACAATTTAAAAGAGAAAAAAATATCTGGTTTTCAGAAAGGAGAAAAACCCAAAAAAGCCCCAAAACAATCAATCAAACAAAAAACCCTAAAACCCCCAAAACCAATAAACAGAAAGACTAATAAACAGAAATAATGACTGTTTTTCACTGCTTTATGTTAACCTGAGTTAGATGGAAACAAACTATCTCCAGAAGAGCATTTATTTCAGAATGCAGCAGCAGAAAAAATGAAAGCTAAAAACAAAACAATGGAAAGCAGACACATGATTCATAATAGAAATTATGCTCTGTCTTGGTCCAGTTATGCATTTCAGAGTCTGAAAGGATAAAGGTAGCAATGCTCACAGCAAGCCTTTTCACAAGGCTGTAGTAATATAAGAAATTTCTTGAAACTTCAAGATGTTTACATCCATGCAGATGGCAAGTCAGCTGACTACTGTCGGAAATTGAAGAGTTCAAGATCTAATTAATTCAGATAAAGATGCCACCTACCTCTATTTCGGCTGAGATGAACAAAATAATAAAGAAAACACTGCAATTATCTAAAATTCCAGAAAAATAACCTGATAGCCTTACAGACTACTTATTATTCTGGGAAGTTTTATCATGGATGAAGTCAGAGGTGCTCTCCTGGAGATAGTTTGTTTCCACCTAACTCAGGTTAACACAAAGCAGTGAAAAACAGTCATTACAGAAGTTTGTAAAACATGGATAGCAGTTATAACTAACAGTCACAGATTCAGGATTATATGAAATATATGGCAAAAATTCTAAAGGTCAGAAATAAACTTTTCCACTATAAACACAGTTCCTTTTTTTCCCCCACAATGAAGAGGGAAGTAATCTCTTTGGGAGCTCTGCCAAGGCCAAATATGCTACAAAGAACTACAGGCCACAGCACAAACCAAGGTACTGATCTCTGCTTTTCTAAGCTGAGGGGTACAAGCTTTTACACCTTTATTATGTCAAAAAAAAATGTGTAAGTGAAGTCTGTAAACAATGAGAACAGGTTAGCAAGCACAGTCTGACTCCAGCACTAAATTAGTGTCTTGCCCAAGTGTTTCCACCGTGGTGAAGGGCAGCAGTAGATTGGAGCAGAAACTGCCCAAGTAGCTGAAAAAGACCCAGCTGAGGCAAAAAGTTCTTCCCCAGCCCAGACTTCTGGAGAAAGTGGCACAGGAAGTCACAGGAAGGACTGTAAGTATTTGCCAATCAAACAAGTGTAACAATACATGACTGGAGAACTGCAAATGCAACACCAGTGGGCAACTTAAGACGGGCAACTTCTGGCTGCAAACAAGCCTACTACAGAGCAAGATCTCTCTGTGTAACTTACCTAGAACCATGGAATTAAACAAGAAATTATATTAAATGCCTCTGATGGACATAAGTCCTACCAGGCTTACCCTGTACTTCCAGACCTATAATATTGATATCTCTGAACATCCACAAAAAAGAAAGAAACTATGTATATGGAATACCTAAAGGAGGTGAGGATCACAGAATCACAGAGTGGTTTAGGTTGAAAGGGACCATCAGTGGGGTCATCTAGAATAACCTCCCTGCTCAAGTAGAGTTTTCAAGATTTAAGAGAAGGTGCAAAGTTTCTAAGGAATTTGGCTTAAGAAAAGAGAGATATTGTTAAAAGTGAGGCATAAGGCAAATATATGCTACCATTTAGCTCTGCATGGATAAATTTTGAGGTAAAAATTTATTAATTAATTTGTGATAATTAAAATTATCACAAAAAGGAGTATGATGGTAATATTTGGTAATAATACTAAACTATTAGGGGCATTTGCAGCACAGGATCTTGAACATAGAATAGCTGAAGGTGTAATTATATGAAAAGGAAATATATTAGCATAACATACGACTGGTGGCTCAGGGACAGAACTTGGAGGTAATAGCTTGTGTGATCTGTCAGTGTCATGTGGCTGTGAAACCCAGGTCTTGTCAGAGTTACTTCCAGTAGAAACACAGTAGAATTTGTGCCATAGTGAGAAGACTTCACACAGCTTCCTCTGAAAGGCTGTGAATTTATAGTTGAAAAGGAACAAAGAGTATGTGGGATGACCAGGGGGAATGGAAGGCTACCTACAGCTTCTACTAGTCTAGTCTAGAAACATAAACCTGCAGAAGTATTCACTTCAGGCGCTGAACATTTCTTCCTTTCTCATACTAATTGTCAAGACAAATTTTCACTTCTATATTTTAAAGTCATCAGTTGGGAGATTTAAACTAACCTATATTTAAAATAAATATTATTTCCTTTCACTTCTGAGAAAATGATCTGGAATGCTAAGGCCACTGAGGTACTGGCAATTTAACTGCCAGAAAAGGGGTGGGAAAAGAAATAGCTTATTAATCCCCTTGCCTTTACCAGCAGTACTGTAAGCAACACCCAGAAATTAAAAACCCTAATCACTGTATGTACTGCAGAAGCATGTGGACCTCTATTCTAGATTACAGAAATTAATTTTAAAACATAATCACCATTTATTTGAGATGATCTGTTAAAATAATGATCATATTTAGTAGCTAAGAATTTGGTTGTGTAAAGAAAAATTTGGATTTATAGCTCATCTTAGTTATCAAAACTGCTAGTTGATCAAAATAATGCTGGTCACAGACAATCAATTTCAGAAAAACAACCCCCAAAACACAATCAGCAATATCTGAATGGATCATTGATGAATGATCCTGTATTAAATATGTCCTCTCTTAAACATCTCTTTTTAAAAGAACACCTAGCAAACAAGCAGTGATCTGTTTGTCAGAGTTCTAGAAAGGTGATTTGCTTTACGGGTTTGTAGTCTAGACACATCTTATAAACATTCAAAGCATTTGGAAACTTAGTAGATTTCTTACAACAGTGTTTATGCCCAGAGATGTATCTATTGCTAAGAGCAAAGAATTTCTATTAATCTAGCAAGATGGTATATTGTAGTATACATTAAAGCTGGACTGAACAAGTTTTAAATAATCAGCTCTGGGGTGGATAGAAATACCTTATGATTTCACAGATGGGATAAAATAAATTTAAAAATCCCATGGAACATGTTTTATTTGTTGTTGGTTTTAGTCAGTTCTGAAATATATTCACATACTGCAGGTCTGAATTACTGACATGAAGGGAAAAACATACAATAGAAAGTTTGAAGGCTTTACCTTTTTATATGTTTTCTCTTCATTTGGCTTTCCAGCAGTAACATCTCCATTTTCAGTAACAGACGTCATCTAACAACAGAAGCTTAAGTTATAAATAAGGTATTTGTATTACAAAAATAATTGTTCAGAAAAATCATATAATTTATTATCTATTTTTGCAAAATACAAACTTTTCAGGGGACAGCACACAACCAAGATCAGTGACATATCTAGGACATTCCTGAAAGTATTTTCCATACTGACTAAAAGGACAGCACTGGCCCAGGAATATGTCCAACAAATGACTGATTCTACATTACTCTGCTTCTTCTCCCCACACAAGTCTTGCAGTGAAATCTTGATTCTCAGACTACTGCATGAGATGCTCTTGAGGGGGAAAGACTATGAAGCCTGTGAGCCAGATATTCAGTGACATTTCTCAGTAGTCTAAGGTCCTTGGCTGCATCAATATGCTGTATCTCCTTAAAGTAGCAAGGAATCACACAGAATTGCAAAAAACTCTGAGTCGAAGGGACCCACAAAGATCTGTGAGTCCAATTCTTAAGTGAATGGCCCATACAGGGATGAAGGCCACAGCCTTAGCATTTATAGCATTGTGCTCTAACTATTTGACATTGCATCTTGCCACAGATGTAAAGCCATTCTAGACCAAGAATAAACCACTAAGACAGAGGTCACCTTGAGACTCAGACACCCTGAGTTCATCTGCTAAAGGCACAATGACATGGTTTAAAATAATTCTAGATTTTACCAATACTTTCACAACAGAATTAAGCTTACCCTTACAAACAACAGGACAGGTCATCTGGAGCTGAGAGTGAAGATCAAGTCATTCATTGGTGCTGTTAATGTTTTCCATAACCTGTTATTAGAAAAATCTGTCATCACTATGTCTTAACAAATTTCCACCTCACAGAACAGCTGTAGATTTCATTTTACTACTATTCTTCAGCCCAAGCAAGCATTCAGCTACAAGTGATGCTTTTCAAGAATCATGTCAAATCACTTAGTTACTATACTTAGAACTTACTATATCTAAAACATACTATAACTTGGTTAATATACTTAGAAACTAGCAGTATTACACAGGAGGAAATCAGTGCAGAGTAACTCCTTTTTGCAATAGATATTTCACCCCTGTGTCACAAATAACTCTACAATAAAACATGTATGTAGAGCAGTACACATACATGTTCTGGAGTGTTGTGTAATTACATAATGTGTTATTAATCTTATAGTCTTATCATCTCCAATCACTTATAAGAAATAGCTGTGACCATTTGGAAGACAGCAACATTGAAAAGTCATAGATAACATATAAAAAGAAAATCTCATGATACCTCAAATGAGAAGAAAATCTCATTCTGTCTTTAAGCAGTACAAACAGCACCTTGTACATATCTAAAAATTGGTTTAAGAAAAGTATTCTCAGGCCTCATTCACTGATTTTAATTTTCCATTAATCCAAAGAGTATACTTAACACTACCATGGAACCTTTTAATAAAACGCTGCAAAATACAGTATTTTTCTTTTCTTCAGAGAAGCAGAATCTTTTGAGAAACAGAACACACAGCTCTGTCTTACATGTGTTAAATAACTTTCAAAATCTGTGCTGTGACAACCATCTCCTGTTCCATGCTAACAATTTTTTGCAAAGGAAGTATTACTTTGTGTATTTTCTTCCAGCCCTAGAGCTACTGAAGAGGCACATGGTGCCTTCTCACATGCTTTGTAATAGGCAGAGCAACAGCTACTGTCTCAGTTCTGATGAGGTTTAACAGTTCAAAGACAGGTCACAACTTACAGCCTTGGACTCACTTCCAGACTAAGCTGAAACTACTTTTTTTTTTTTTTTTTTTTTTTTTGTTACCATAGCAGGAAACTACTGTAGCTAAAGCACTGAATCTCAGTATGTACCTGACAAAGGAAAAGCTCACAATAGAGTAAGATATGGGGTAGGGGCAGGTAGAGGAAGAAAACATTTAGCTGCAAAAATATTGTAGTGTGCTGACTTTGGCTGGGATAAAGTTAAATATTTTCACAGTAGCTAGTGTGGGGTTATATTTTAGATTTGTGCTGGAAACAGTGTTGATAATTCAGGAATGTTTTCTACTTTTGCGTAGTGCTTACACAGCATCAAGGCCTTGCAGTGCCCTGCCAGCGATGGGCTGGGGATGCACAAGGATCTGGGACAGCTGATCCCAGCTGACCAAAGGGATATCCCAGACCGTATGGCATTACACTCAGCATATAGAACTGGGGGGAAGAAGGGAGGGAGGATGGTCAAAGTGAAAAACACGTTTTCCTTCCCAAGTCACCATTAAGTATGATGGAACCTGCTTTCCTGGGAATGGCTGAACCCTTTCCTGCCCGTGGGAAATGGTGAATGAACTGCTTGTTTTGCTTTGCTTGCATGCACAGCTTTTGATTTAGCTGTTAAACAGTCTTTATCTCTACTCCTGAGTTTTCTCACTTTTACCCTATTGATTCTCTCCCCCATCCCATCAGAGAGCAAGCCAGTGTGTGGGGCCCAATGGCTGGCTGGGCTTAAACCATGAGTGAAAGATGGCTGTAAAGACCTCCTCTTTAGCTTCTTAGATGCTATCCTACCTGATGACAAAGAAAGGAAAATATTAAAGTACAGTAGAAATTTAAAGGGTATTTTTCTCAAATACTCTCAACCAACATTTTGGTCACAAATCTTACGTGCAGCAAAAACTACTGTGACAAGCACAGCTCTTGAAACACAAGTTTACAGTCTTCACTTCCATCCTTCTGCTCTGAATACCTCCTAATCCTAAATGCAGACTTTAAAAAAAATCACACCTATTCAATATATGCTTCAGGGAAAAAAATAAATAATATTCACCATTTAGCTTCTCACACTAGAATCATAGAACCACATGCTTCTTAACTAACACAAACTGCAATTTCCATCAATCTGGGGGGAAAGTGTCATATGCATTTTCCCCTAGAGCTACAGGGACACCTTTTTAATTTCTCTGATCAGTCAGAAGCCCACCATGTCAACACCAATCTGCCCACCACATAGCTGGCATTTTGAGAACTGAGATGACAGTCAGAAAATATGAGCTTCCTACCCTGCTTTGATTTCTTGTTCTTGAATTTTTAAATCCATGTTCCTTTTATAGACAAAAATGATCTTTTAAGGTAAGGTATTCATTTTTCCAGATTATAAATAACTATCTGTTTTTACACAACCTCAGCTGCTGAGGCCCAACTCACACAAACAGCTATTGGTACTTACACCTGAATGGCCTCTCAGCTCAATTTCAAGTTAACTTTAGAACACCCAACAACTTCAGCCATTCATGAAAAATGCTATTGCTAGATTCCTACAGGACCATGTATTAGTTAATTCAAGCAAAAATCAATTCTTCTTCCCATTACCATGAAAATAATTTTTATTTTTTTTGAAGAATGCATTTTTTAGCATATTTAGATAATTTTCTTAATAAAATCCTTTTCTAAGAGCACTAATAAAACATGCTGCTGAAGAATCACACTCCAAATAAAAGCCATGTAGCTTTTCATTACATGTACTCCCTTGTTCTGATTGATAGTTAAAACTGAAATATTCTTCCTAGCTTTTAAAACAGACATATCTCTGAGTGTACTGTTGTCAGGCTTCTGCAGTGAGTTAGAAATATCATGCAACAGAAAACATATTTATAACTTCTTACAGGTGTAATCTTTAATTTTAAATATGAGGAATAAAAAGTAAGACAAAACAAGATTAAATGAAACTTTAAATTTTCCAGTGGGCAGAGAGAGAATACTGGAGATTAAAAAATACAAGAAACAATTATGCATGTTTAAGATTAATAATACACAAATAAAATAGACGATATGGTGCAGATTTTTCAGTCTGAAACACACAAATGCATTTTCAGGAAAAGCTTTGGGGTTTTTTTTTTTTGCTGGATGGAATACACAATTTTGGACTCAATGGAGAAGTTTCATTCTCATAGTTCAGTGCATTTCAGAGTACCTATTTAGCTATTTCTTAATCCTTGAACAGTTCTCTTTTGCCAGGAGGACACAAAATCCTCAGAATATGGCAGGTGCCTTCTCAGAAAAGCACAAAGAATCATATTAAAGTCATACTAATAAAGCTACATCAAAACCAGACAAAAAAAGATTATCAGAATAGACTTACTGTCCTAAGTAACTGGGAGCTTACATACCAAAACTGCATTCTTTCTTGATCACAGCATTTTGTAAGCACAAGTAAGGACGTTGACAAGAATTTCTTGTCCTACAAACAGCATTTACTCCATTAAAAGGAGTCATGAGGTCAAATTCCTTCAAAGGTCCTGTCTCCCCTCTGTTACTACTTTGAAGCAGCGTCTTCTAATGCAACTATGAAATTCACAGTCATTTCATTATTGCAAAACTCTTAGTGGTGAGATTTGTCCAGACATATTTTCATTATGAAAGTTCTTCAATTCACTAAAAGGACTTGCAGATCTATAAGGCAGCATTCTTCCACCAAACCACCTTGGGGACTGTCACACACTCCCAGATTTCAGCTCATGTATGAAGCTGGAGATTTTTGTTACACAAAATTTTGCCAGAAGGGGCAAATTTTCTAAGCCAAAAATGCTCTACAGTGGAAGAAATCCATGAAGACATTCATTAACTAAAAGCTACTCTTTTCATACTTGTTCTCGTGTGCTTCCCCCACCCCAAGCTCAAGTATCCAAGAACCATTCATGGTATTCTTGGATTCACCTGAAGGCAGCTCCAAGATCAAAACACTATTAAAGCTAACTCCCCTACTTCTCTGAAATTCTAAAGACTTGACTTCATACCTTCTTAGGCACTGAACAAACTTCTCTTGCAGATGATGCATTTATAAAGACTCCCTCCTGTCTGGACTCTATGCCAACAAATACACACACAGCACTGGATTTCCAAATTAGATCTCATCTTACCTTGTTCATTATTCCATGAAACTTCCTGGTACTCTGGACCACTGTCAGATTTAGTTGACAAACTTAGGCCAATCAGTTTTCCCTACCTTGTCCAGTAGAATTTGAACAGTAGGATTATTTATCAGATTATTTGTAAATTAAGGGGTTTGGGACACAAAAACATCCTCTGACACACAAAAATTGCCTACACACATCTTGTTGACACACAAAATCCAATCAATGATATCAGCATACTATCAGCACTATTTTAAGAAGGGTCAAGAGGCGAATGACCTTTTAGCTTCAGGTGAATAGTGGGACTTGTATTGGTTTTATTACATTTTAGATTCTTAAAGGAGCTTTTCTCAATGCTTTAAAACAATGCTGACAATAATTTTCATGGTTTAAGTGCCTTCCTTCTGAGTTTACTAGACAATGAGGAGCGGTGTTTAGGAACCCGCAAGCATTGCTAGCAGAGTGCCAATACACAGTTCTAAAGAAGTGAAAGGAAGAACAATTTAATGCACAAAGTGGTAAAAGGGTCAACACATCAAAGATCTGATAGCTTTCCAAACAGTCATCACAAAACTTTGTGATCAAAACCCCCTCTCCAAAAATCTTATGTATTTTAATGTCAGAGTGCTTGGGCAGTTACACAGCCTTGAAATAAAAATTGAGGTAATCTATGTAGCCACTGAGTTACAAGAAAATACAATTCAGCTCTCTGTTTTAGTATTTTATAGGGGTTTTTTTAATAATACCCCAAACACTAGTTTATGGAATAGATTCACTCTGTACCAGAAGGACACAGACATCTAAGATCAAATCTGTATGCTTCCATATCTGAAACATCTGAGGAGTAAAACTGATGTATCCTGAGAATGCAGTAAATGTTTACATGTTGCAATAGACTCAATAATTATTAAAAAGCCATGAAAAGCTTCAAATTGAAAAAATTTGGATTTTCAATCTGAGATCCACCTGTAATGCCTGTCAGCCTAATAAATCTCTGCTGTCAACTGATGTGACTTCCACTCTTCGCGGAAGTACTGAAAGATCTCTTATGTCTTTCCAGACATTACTACAAAAGTAGAGCAAACTTTTTACTGCATCCTAAATACCATTAATTTATGCCACTAAAACATTAATTTAAAAAAGTCTATCTTTTCTATCTGGCAGAAAAAAAAAATGTGTCACATGAACTTGGAGAAGAATGAGGGGAAAAAATAAAGAAAAACCACAAGCAATTAGGTCTGAAACCTTGTCCCAAACCACAACTGATTATGGAGATTTTAAGGGTGACTGAAAGTAAAATCATCTGTGTAAAATTTGTGATACTACTATTGTTGCACTTGTGAAAACTGGAAAATGCTGTTCATGTTAATTAATGCTAGGATGAGCAATTTCAGACTGAACAGCTAAAAAAGGCAGATCAGAAATTGTGTAGTCTGTGATGCCTAACAAGAAAAGCCAATCAACAAAAAAAAAAAAGCCCTGATTAATCTACCTGATTTCTTTATCATTTTGCTCCAAAAATAATAAGATGAAAATCAAGAGTAGTGTACTATGTGATGAAATTCACAAATAAAGTAAAAAAAAAAAAAAATCTCTTCTTTCTCCTGGTCTTTGTAATGTCATCAGGCCAGTAAAAATGCTACAGAGAAAGCAGCAAGCAAAAACCAACATAAAACTGCCATTTAGACTGTTCATCTACTCTAAGTCATCTCAGCTGTTCACACCACCTTTATTTACCTAGCTTTAATAACACACATTAGTTTCAGTGCCCTGCCAGATCTTTTAGTCTCTCAGCAACTAATCTGAGCACAATGCTAGGATTCTGATACTGTTTGATTTCTGCAGTTGCCCTCCCTTCCTTCCTCTCCCCAGTTTCAGGAATATGGCACAGTACTTGGATGTCTTTTAAAAATGTCATAATAGGAGTAGTACTTTTTTCTTAGTTTGCTGGCTGGATTTGAAAAGTAACTTATCATAGTATTCAAACTATAACAAACATGTTCATATTGTACTGCTTTGATTTACTGCAAGAAAGGTCAGAACACATATCGTCCTCCTTTAGCTTTCATTGTGAAAATAAATGAAACTGTATAACTTCAGAAAATACCACCTCCATCAAAGTCCACAAATATTCAGAATACATCTGATTACCCAGAAGATCTGATAACCTATAAGAGTGCCTTCCTCTTCCATTTAAAGTGGTAGTCCTTGTGCACTAACCTGTTCTTTAAGGTGAAACACACTACCATTGTAATATCCAGGATCACAGGAACAGCCACAACACCACCACCAACTATAGCTATGAATCATATCCCTCATTTCAAAAACAATCTGACATGATTCTTTCAGATGGAAACTTTTTTACAACAATGCAAATAAAACTGAAAATTCATTGAAGAAACCAAAGTGTAGAAGTCCTTGGAAACACAGCATACTGTGCTCCTTCAACACAGCACATAGATTTTCATTTGTAACTTCTGTATTTTGTGAATTTTGCATGTGACAGATAACGTGGAAGGAAGAGTTTGGGCTTTTTCCCCCCTCTATGAATTTCCAAATTCATGACTTCACAACAAGAGCCTTAAATCTATCTCACTTCTCTACTCTCCATTAGCCTACTTAACATTTCCTGTCAACTACTGCATCTTCTGCTCTCCCCAGAAGCACCGAAGGATCTCTTACGTCTTGACAAACACCATCTGCAAAAGCAGAGCAAACTTTCTACTGTGTACTAGACGGTGTTGTCTTAATAACTAAAGGACTTTTCCAAATCAGTGAGCTCAGATCAGCAATCAGAAAGAACAAACATTTGATCTATGACATAACTGACGTCATACTGTGTATCCTGCAGAAACTGTTAGCAGGCCCTCCCTTTACGAAGTGAAACTGCTCCATTAACTTCTCATTCGTTTGTAGCAGTCTGAAAGCATACAAAGCAGAAAGGCATATTTGCACATAGCCAAAGAAGACTTCCCAATTGCTGCTTATGTTTTCACAATTCTGATTTCATGTGCCAATAACAGTACTTTTTAGAGGACTAGCAGGCTTTCTATGAAGCCATCTGGAATTACAAATTAATACAAATTGTCAAGATGCAGTTTTCTTTGAAACAACTGAAAGAAGGAAACATCTGCATGCTATATACAACAGTATGCAGTATAAGTTAGGGTAGTACCACAGTGAAGGGCAGAGTCCAGAATCAAGAGTTCTGCTCCTTTACTTTGGTGACTTTGATATGGCAATGGACTATTGTTACCACATACCATACACTGCACTTCTAGATAAAACCAGCACAAAATGCACGTTGTACAATAAAATGACTGCAGCAAACTGAGACAAATGGTTGATAAGGTAAGCAAAAAGCACAAGGAGAAGGAAAATTCTTCTACATTTGTCTTTGATGGCACATGCCAAAGAGAGTGACAGGGATCACGTAACACTGTGGTCATGATTTTTGAAAGGAAAGCATGTCGAGCTGCTTCACTCATACAAGCGGCAGGTAAGATCCATGGGGAATTAAATCTCATGTACAGCAAAAAGGAGATCAGTGAATGTGTCAGTTTCTAAAGGAATGGCACAGAGATGCAAACAATCCCACCTTGGTGGGTGGGGAATAGATATAAAAGAGGAATTTGGTCAACCCAAAAGCTTTAGTAATCTGAAATTCCAAAAATAGTCATTTGAGAAAAGAAAAATAGGTCAAATGGACTTGCAGAAGATTAGGTATAAAAAGAATAGACTGAACATGAAAGAAAAAAAGCAGAAAAGCACAGGACAAGTTACTTTGGTAAGAAATATGTTCGTAACAACAAGAACTTCACAATAGCTGTATTGCTCTAGTTTGAAACCTCAGTCTTTTTACTCATCCACATTTTTCCACTTCAAAAGGAGGTCAATCACACTCAAAACTGCTATGCAAACATAACTTTACAACAGAGGCAAGAATAAAAATTGGTAATAGGAATTCTTTGTTTCAAAGAACATTGAGACTTCTGGGTGGACAACACAAAAAAGCAACACAAAAAAGCTGTGGTTAAAATAATTTGCATGCACTAAAACAGGTGGCATAATTTGCACATCAGCTCTACACAGGTAACTTGTAAATTATACACTATTGGGAATTATTTAGGCCATTTGCATATTAGCATGTAATTATTGACAACAAAGTTTTCAAAAGGATATATCATGGAAACACTGATCTCAATGCATGAGTGAATTATTATGATCTTCAAGTTCTCTATGCTTTCTTCCCCAAGTCCTGTGAGTATAAGTTTTGTACATATAGCTTTTAATGAATGCTAGCTAAATTAAGCTATTCAGCATTCAGATTATCTAAGAAATTCAATTATTTTAAAACCCTATTTTTGTCTCCAATTCAGGGCCATTCCATACAGCTGCAAACAGACAGTTGAAGAGTGGAAGAGTAGAAGAGATTACCCTGGAGGATGTGACAGGTAATATTTGAGATTCTTTTGTTTAAACAGTAGTTGATACTGTCTTGAAGGAAGGAAAAGATCTTGTTTCTGCCATGACTCCTCCTGGTTTCCATTGAATCACTGTATCACTCAGACTGGGTATCTCCAACAGTTTCAGCTGGTCCAGGCTGGTGCTACTGTGGTCCTGCCTTCCAAGCATGCATTCAATAGCATCATTATTATGCACCAGTGCTACTCCTGCCCCAAAAGAACTCATCTAAACAATTAAACTTACAAAAAAAAGTAACCTACCAAAGAATATCAACCATAATGGAACTCCTTACAACAGCTTTGCTTTGGTCACCCCTAAGATCAAAAAGAAGCTTGGGAAGGAATGAGGAAAGTAATGAAAACTGTTAGACCCTTGATCCATGATGGAGGAGAGACCAATTGCCTCAGTTGTTTCAATCACTCACATACTTCTTCATAGCCTCAGAGCCACCAGTGCACCAGTGATAAAAGCAGGAAACGGGACTGAAGCAGATGGAAAGAAGTGTTAGCAGCAGTGCCCGATGGGCCAGGCAACAGGGCCCAAACTGAGTTCAACATTAGCTTGAGGGAAATAGAAATGCATGACTAAGGTTAGGTTCCCAAATGTATACAGCATACTCATTTTTCAGGTGCCTAGCTTGTGTTAAAAATAAGTTCACTCGAGAATGGGTATAGAAGGATGATGCAAGCACCAAATTAAAAAGTTGTGTATGAATTCAAGATGAGAGATACCGTAAGTTACTGTACTGAGTAGCAAAATCTTTTACAACCAATTAACCCCCCATGCACTATTTTCCTTCAGGAAAGCCAAAACTGCAATTAATAGAAGTTTTCTTTGGACCCCTACAACATAATTTAATAGAAAGCTCACTTTACTCTTGAAAAGGATTTGAAAAAACTGTCTTGTACCATTCTCAGCAGAGAACAACTCCTGTATCACTAAAATACCTTTGATTAAATTAAGAGCTCTCAGTTTCCTATAGAGCAGAACTTCCTCAGTTACATTTCCAAAATCACTCACAAAGCTATAAAAAAGGAAACTATTATCCCATTCTATGAAATGCCCTATAAAGCACAAAAGCTGCAGTCTTCTTGGTTTAAAAGGAGCTCTCTAACATATTTCTTTTTAAACAGAGAAAGCTTCAAGGGAGAAAAGAATTATTTCAGAAGCTGCATAGGACAAAAACTCAAAAAATGTGATTAATACGATAACATGAATTTCTGAAACCAATTCAGTAAAGAACTGCTCAGCATGTAATGAAATAGTGGTATTGTCAGAACTCCTTGTCATCAAGCCAGGACAGGTATTTTGCAGCCACTAGAGTAGAACTGCGATATGGGAACCAAAAGAACTGTCAGAATTTTTATAAAGTCATTCCAATCACTGACTGGAATGTGGATGCTTAAATGTAAAGGTTACTACTACCTCACAAGGAACCATATATCTCTGTTGATGCCAAGATGATTTTTTACCTTTTCTTTTGTATACCTTTTATGTAACTTTTATGTATCCTCAGTATTCTTAGCATGCATACCTTTAATTCCTTAAGTCTGATAACTTAGCATAGTCCTACTATTCTGTTAGGCCAGGAGACCAAACATCCTAAGAGCCTTCTAGTAGGAGGCTGGAAAATCCTATTTCTAGGGAAACCAAGGTCTTCTCTAGAACATAGCCTGCACTCCAGAGACTTGGCCCATCCCAGGGGCAATTCTGTGGATGGAGGAACATCATGCCATTCATCCAGGCCTCCCATTGGGGCATCCTTGTTAGATATGCTAATTTGTAAGGTCTATAAAGTGTATAGGTGATCCGTCATGTGTGTGCATTGTGGTGCATTCCACCTTGGCAAAGTGGTGCACCAACAAGGATCCTTATTAAAATACTGAGGTGAAAACCCCTTATCCCTTAACCATGTCTGGCTCTCAAATTTTTAAGATCAGGAAAAGGTATCACTGTTCTCCAAGCCACGTCTCAGATGAACAGATCGGAATGGGCAAGTGACTACTTTTTTTCCCCAACAGTATGCTTTGGCACCCAGCTGAATTATGAGCATATCTGCACTGTAATATACAAATCCAAACCACATCAACACACATACCCCACCCTACTGACATCAAGCAACATGAGGAGTATCATGGCAAGAAATATGTACAATTGTTTTAAGGTATGGACACCTAGCCACAGAATTTTTAAATGGCAATACAAATGTTTTCAAATAAATCTTTATAAGTAGTTCTTTCCAGCCAAATTACATATACAAATTGTTTTCCAACAGTCTTTCACTTACCAAAGCATATTGAAAAACCTGTCCCTGAACAGTTTTGGCAGCAAGAAAGTAAAATGAAGTCATTACTAGATGTTTTTGCCAGTTCTGAAACACTCTATTATTCTTCAGATGTTGTTTATACTCCAATATAGTTGCACCACTTTGAACATTTTCGTATTAGAAATTGCAAGTTAACAAACACTATAGAGGCACCATCACAGTCTCTCTCCCCAGGGACTTCTTTGCAAATGACTAGCTGGATTTCTTTAAATAAAACCTAGCTGGAAATATTATAGAAAAATTAAAATCTTAAGCTATCACTGTATGAACACATCTGCACATAAATTAGCCTTAAAAGTATCCATGTACACATGAACAGGACTTAAAAAGAAGACAGTTTACCACCAGCAACAACAGTAAGAAGTGGGTGAATAAGTTTGTAGAAGACCCATACACAACACGAGAACCTCCTGACATGAGAACCTGTGAGCTAATCCAAGAAAATAAATGTGAGTTTTGCCACAAATTTTCCCACAAAAAGGTGTCTGAATTCTTGAGGCTGAAATTCTTGAGAACCTCCTTCCTTCTCAAAAAAGCCCTTTGAAACAGTATCTCCACCTCTCACTGCATCATTATAACTGGGTTGGAAGCATCTTTATAAAGTAGGTTAGAAAAGGCTTCCAATATTGTCTGTAAGTCAGTTAACAGCCCACACTGTAGTTTTCAAAAGGTAAAAATACAGCTTTCAGCATTTAGAAAGAAAAAACCCACACCACTAATCACAGTTTTTGCTCAATGTATACTGCTTTATGAATTGTTAACTAGAAAAAGAACAAGATTCTGACAAGATGAAACATGGCTATGAATATAATAAAGATTCCATAGACTGAAGTGAAAAACCCCAACAATTTAGTCTGCGTGTTCTCTCAGGAACAGATTGTTCTTGCAATTTAAGGTGTACAATGCAGTAGCCTACTTAATTATATTCCTTACCTGGCATTAATCTGCTGGAACATCTGATTAAATAAATTAACTACCTTTTTCAGTCTATGATTTAACCAGCTACTGGATTGGGGGTTTTTAGTCTGAGATGACAAAGATCAGTATGCTCAACAGCACATATTTTAAACGTATTTCCAGAAAATTGCCTTTCAAG
The DNA here is from genome assembly GCF_049639895.1 of Pseudopodoces humilis. Lineage (NCBI taxonomy): Eukaryota > Metazoa > Chordata > Aves > Passeriformes > Paridae > Pseudopodoces > Pseudopodoces humilis. The sequence goes on along the minus strand of NC_142203.1, from coordinate 43,177,181 downwards.
AGTTGTTGTTAACAGTGTGTAGTCCCTCAAACTCTCTGTTTTCTATCTTGCTCCTGGGAATAGGGAAACTAATGATTAGCTATGTAAGAGGAAAGCAATATTCTTTAAAATTTCATTCTAGCTGGTTATGCTTTTACTTTATAGAAATAAACTGGTCTTCAATTTTGCTTGCAATATGGCAGCATTATAAGAGCACTGAGCCATAGCCCAGCATTAGGAACTAAGGACTGCCAAATAAAGGGCAAGAATACTGTGAGACAAGAGCCAGCCAGACAACCCTGCCTGCTTACCCTTCATCATCATTCTAGCAGCAAGGATGGCCAAAGAACAGACAGATGGCCCCTTCACTGCAGGAACAGGTGCAGCAGGTCGTCACAAAAATGGTGATGGTGGCATGAAAAATTTTCTTGCAGACCACAGTGTAACAAATGCTTGTAAAAGACAGCCTTTAGCTTAAGAAAACCATTAGTTTTAGATCAGCTAAAAGCCTTTACTGAGGTTTACCACCTCTGGCTGTTTCTGTGTCCATGTGCGAGTTGGACAAGTGCATGCACGTGCAAAAGTGACAGAGAGGAAGGCTAGACACTAGGATGCCTCACAAGCACAGTCTGAAAGTGTAATCACATTAAAAAAAGCTACTGTTAACAAGCAGTGACTAACACTGGTCTGGCATAAAAGCTGAAAAAAACTGGACATTATCCATATCTCCCTTCAAACTAAAAGCTTTTTTAGTAAAAAATATTGCTTTGGAGATACAGGTCTGAGCTTGCAGGTTTTTACGAGAGAATGAAGGAGTTGCTAGGTGATGGTGAAGTGAGGCTACAACAGAATAAAAGACACACACACTTAACCCAGCAGTGGATGGCAAATCCATCTTCCCTCACAGGGGTAAGGCAGTAGTCAAACAATGTTTTCTTGGTAGATGCTTCTCCTGGAGTTTCCCCAAATCATAGCAAAATTCTAATTAATCTAAATAATTTAATTTAAATGTAATTAAAATTTCTAATTAATCTAAATAATTAGAAAAATTAATTTTATAGCTAATCTTTGATATCTTGTTCTACCAAAAAAAGTTGGTAGAAATTTACAGTAGGTGTCCATTTTTGTACACCTGTCTCTGAAAAACCTCTTGCATCAACGGGCCCAGCAGGTGACAAACTTGGGTTTGGAGGGATCTCCTTCCATGCCATTGAGTTACAGGTAGCATAGGTATTTTGCATAAGAAATACAGCTCCCAAGAACTGACATGTATCAGGCTGGGGGGACAGAAGAGGAATCTCCAGGGGCATTTCATACCTGCATGGCATGCATCTCTGTGAAGCTGTGTACCTTTCTGTGCTCACAAATCAGCCAGGGCTCCTGGAAGTCTGTCTCTTACTTTCTTTGCTTCCTTTGCACTGCTTATGTCCTCACAGCAAGAAGAAAACTAAATCTAGCTAAAAAGCATTCTTTCTTTCACTTTGAAGGCTTTTATGCATAAAATGGAGAGGAAGGGTGCAAGGGAACGCAGGGGGTGATTTGGGATGGGAAACAAAGTAAAAATAAAGAGCAAAAAGGGAAAGAAGGGAAGGGAGAGACTCAAGAAGAGACTGTGCGCAATTGAAAAGGGAAGAAAGAAGGAATGGGAAGCCTTCCAGTAGTGGATGAAGAGCAAGGGAAACATAGAAGGAAAATACATGTTAACAGGAATCATACATAGGAAGTGATTTCTCCTTTGGTCTGCTAAAAACAGGCCTTTGGTGCCATTAAATTAGAATGGTCAAAAGGATACTGAGGGCAAGGGAAAAATATATTTAAAAAGTCAATAAAAAGCTGTTAGTTATATTGTGAGAAAGAAAGCAAAGGAAACAATATTTTTTCCTTCCTTTAATTAAGGGGAAAAAAAAAAGCAAAAAACCCCAGGCATATTTTAATGCATCTCTGTGAGGAATACATCAAGTACAGCAATATTTGCACATGGATCAATCTGAGCTATTAACTTTATGCACAGCTTTGGCTAAAACAAAAGCAACAAAACACACTGAAAAATTCAGCAAGATATTAAACACTGCTTCTACTATAGTACATGCTGTCAATATTGGGAAATGTCCTCCTGAACAGCTACTTCAAAAATATTGATCTTTAGTAGAAATGCTGGTAAAGCATATTTTAAAACCTGATCAGGCAACTAAGACAGAATTACTGTTCACATTTGTGATGACCCTCCAAATAGTGTTTTTCCAAACAAAACAGACACACATGGAAGTCAAGGTGCACACTGATCTATAGCAAAAGGTTACATTTGCATAGTCTCTGTTCAGATAATTTGATGGTTACAAAAGGAACCTCTAAACTAAGGGAAGCAGTCAAAGGAGCAAGATGTGAACCTCCACTTGGCAAAAGTCATGTTACACTGTTCTTGCAAATTGGACAAAGGTGTAAGTTTCAATATGTTTCCAACTTCTATTACCAGGGTCCAAAATTAGACTCATGGGATGAGAAGCCAAATCACAATAAAGCAGAAAAGGTTTGAGAGAGTAAAGTTACCTCTGCAATACCTCTTTTTATTTTTATAACAGAGAGACTTTACACCTACTGCTCATGCACCTTTCTTTTACTCTGTCAATTATACCACACAAAAGAGATCACAGATTAAAAAAAAACAGAAAATGCAAATGTTTTATGCATAGGTTTTTCTTCTAAGTCACATACAAGCTTAACTATAGGCCCTGAGATATAAACACAGGCCATCACTACTGTGATTTACATCTCATGACCACAATTCCAGCAAACACCATTCCAGTGTGAATTTTAGTATAGCAGTTTATAGGATCACAGACTGGCTTGGATTGGAAGAGATCTGAAAGATCATATTGTTCCAGCTCCACTGGCACCTTTCAGCAGGCCAGGCTGCTATAGCCCCATCCAGCCTGACTTTGACAGGGATGTGACACTCACAAATTCTCTGGGCAACCAGTTCCAGTGTCCCATCACCCACATAGTAAAGAATTTCTTCTGAATATCTAATCTATCTTCTCCCAGTTTAAAGCCATTAGCCTTTGCCCTTGTCACTACACGGCCTTGTCAAAAGTCGCTCGCCAGCTTTCTTATAGGCCCTCTTTAGGTACTGGAAGATGCAATAAAGTCTCCCTGGAGCTTTCTCCTTTCCAGGCTGAAAAATCCCAACTCTCTCAGCCTGTCTTTACAGGAGAGGTGCTCCAGACCTCTGATCATCTTTCTATATACCTTGCAGTGGATGTGTTCATAGCAGTCTGGAGAGGGAAACTGTTGTCCTCCTACTTCTGCACTGACAGAAGTTGTTATTTGTATACAAACAAGATACTTCATATGAAAGAATTTCTATGACTGAAAGAACCTTGCACTCTCACATTCATCCTACACTAGCAGAACTAGTCTGTGTATGCTTCACTGAAGCAGAGGACTCCACTTATTGCTTTTTTGCACAGACCTCAGCCTCACTCTGTCTGTTGCAAGGTGCAAACATGAAGCACCACACTCAAAATGCAGTGCCTGAGGCCTCTGTTTCTTATCCCACAGAGGAGAAGACACCATACAGAGGCCTGAATTTTTCTCACACTGTTTCATCCTGGACATGATAATTTCTAGCTACAAATATGTCATCTGTCAGGTTTGTTCCTTTGTGAACTCAGTGTAATTGGTAAAAAACTAATTTTTAGCATCTGGACTATCATTGTGATTTCAAATTATCTACAGTCCTGCTAGACATTTTCTAGCTTAATCTCCAAATTTCACCATTAACTATACTAATTCTCTCAGGATAACTTGAAACACATTTGTTCTTCCCATTTTGCAGCTTGTTGTTATATAATTCTTACCAGGAATATACATATTTAATAATAAGGGAAAAAATGCAGCATGATTTCCCACCCCACGCCAACACCCAGTGTCAAAAGAAATTTATTAATATTTTTGAACATGAAGACATTCCATAAATACATTCCATGTAGGCTTTTTGTAGAACACACTGTTTTATCAGTGTTAAATTTGAGATAAAAGTCCAAGAGGCTGCCTTTGCAACTCATTAAATCAATGCTATTTTGACAGTATGCTGCAGTATGTGTGCTCCTATATGAGAAAGCTTCACCACTACCCTCATGCACTCTTCTCCCAATATAGCTTCCTGCTATCACTTGGCACCATGCACCATTATTTCCACTGGCCTGTAATATTTTCAGAAATGCAATGGTACTGCCAAGACTGACTAAGGCCCACATATACTCCTCCGAGTGTGTTTCTGGACAACATTTATAAAATATCTAGGAACAACTTTCAGTGTCACAAGAAATGTCTCAAAAATAAGAGAAGCAAGTTGTTTCTGAAGAAATGTGTTTCCCTTACTTCCTGCATTACTACAGCCTTTGTGAAATTGCTTTGATGCTTGCCTGCTTGCAGAATGTGATCTTTTTTTTGATTGCGTTTTTAAATTTAAAAATAAAAAAAAAAAGGTGGAAGTTCTTGTGTCACAACTTGGACAAACCCCCCACTTGTACTGCAGTAGCTTCAGAAATAACCTCCTGGAATAGGAAAACTAATCCTAAGGAAACAATAGCATACCACTTTGTTAGTAAATGCACATCTTAGTTTTGTTGCATTACCTATTAAGAATACAATAAAGTGGTACAAATCCAGTATCTTCTAGTCAGACAAAATTCAGCCCTCATGACTATTGTAATAGGTAAAAAAAAACCAAAACAGTGAAAGCTGCTTTTATTATACATAAATAACATATATAATGTATATATAACACATACTTAAATAAAAGCAGTATTTATCCTCATATATACGATGTCTCTCATCACCATTTCAGAGCATAAATAGTGAAAGCCTGAAGTATTTCACATCTCACACAGGAGCCAGGCTACATAGATCTCTGTAAATGTCACCCCAAACAATTGTATTATCCAAGTCTCAAGAGAATAAGGAAAACACAAAGATAAACACAAGAAGCAGAAGAGGTAGGTTCGTCATTCCAGAAAATTACCTTGCCAGATAAAGTACAGGTAAGTGAGTTATTGATGCATCTGTATGCTGTGCAAAAAAGCCAGGGGAAAACAATGTGTGGTTCTGCAACAGACTAGAAAATGGAAGGCTTTTTATCCACCATCCTCAACCTGATACTCACTCTCCCTCCTAAGATTTTCCACTGCTAAAACTTTTTATTGTCAAATGACATGCATGAGTTACCACTAGTGCACAACTCTACAACAGGCACTTTGTCTCTGAATGATATTTAAGGAAATTCCTCAAGTTAGAAATATAGAGCTATCTCAAATGAAACTTTAAAAAAAAACTATTTTGTCTTTAAATAGTAGGTTTTGAAGCTGCATTTAGCATAGACTCAAAGTCCTGGATTTAAGAAATCATGGATTTGAAAAAAAGAGAAGGCCGCAGAGGCTGCATCTGCGATATGCTGTAGCTCCAGACAGGGCTACCTGTGCCACACTTTATGAGAGGCCAGCAATAAGCACAGAGGAGACATATTTTTAAAACTCACAAAAGCAGCTCAGTTTCTTACAACCCCATATGAAAACAGTGTATTAACTGCACTTAGTACAATTGCTTCTGAACCAGAGCATGCCTCTTGAAGCACCATGACAGATAAGAATCTTTATTTTTCCTTCTTTTGGTTGTCAGGCTTAACCATCAGTTTGCAAAGATCTGGAGTACAGCTTTGCCCGCCTTTCTTGATAGCTAAGGAAATCTGAAAAGGGAGTGCTTACTGGTTTCATGCCTGCACAGCAAAAATCCATTCATGCTTCAACAGTGAAACTGGAAAGAGTATTTTTCAATTTCAGTATCTGAGTTGCACAAAAAGTACATTAGGAATTCTAACATGCTTACAAGAAGCTTTCTTGAGTTACAACTTCAAGGAGGCACTATGCACCTTAGCAAAAATGTCTGGATTTCCTTGTAGCAGTGGGACATGTAGCAAGAGACAGAATCATTCATGTAGTTGAAGCACACTTACAGGCCAAGAAACATGTAAAGTTTATACATTCAATACCACAGAAAACTGCAAGATGTGTTCAAGTTCTTACAGGATCAAAATAAAACTGAGGTGGGAGGAAAGTCACCCTAATTCACACATTTTCCAATAAAATGTTGCTTGAAATTACCTTCTCAACAGCCATCCCTCCACCTCCATAACGTAATTCAAGATAGAAAAAACTATAATGTAAGTACACACAAACTTGTGGTCAATCACCTGCATTTTACTAGAAACAAACAGGAATTTAAAAATACCACTGTTCAGAGCAGACTTCTGAAAATAGCATATGCTTTTCATCTCTGTAAAAGCACATTTTTAAGCCATTAGGCAGGCAAATTGGGATGAAAAGAAATACATAAAATGTAAATCTTACCTGTGTTCAGAAAAGCCCTTTATAAGTAAGCTGAATAATGCCTTTATACATGCATATAAAATGTGTACACATATATATTACGTGTTCTGTCTACATTATCTGTTACATACTACACTATCTAGCTATATTATGATGATCACAGAATGGTTTGGGTTGGAAAGGACCTTAAAGTTCAGCTATTTCTAATTCCCTGTCAAGGTCAGGAACACCTTCCACTAAATCGATGGCACACATACAGATAAAGCTTATAAAATACAATTTGTTGCTAACATGCAGCAGTAAACTGAAAAACATCCTCAACTGAACATAATATCAGAACTGTGAAATGGACAAGTAATTTGTTCCCATGTAACTCTTACAACAAAAAAGATACCTTTTTACTGAACAGGAGCATCAAAAGCAATAGGACACTATAAAATAATGGCATAATGAAGTTCTTGCAATATCTGAGATACAAACCATATCAAAGCAAATTTAATACCGTATTTTTTTAATTCATGGCATAATATGAAATATGAATCAGGAGTAACAAGTAGCCTCTCCAACGCATAGCTGATGTTGGAAACCTGTGAATTTTCATTAAGAGAAATTGACTGTAACTTAGTCTTATACGGCATTCAAATAAACTAAAAATTTATCATGTGGCACTGCAATAGTGCTAGATCTGAGTAACTGTTGGCTTTCAGGTTCTCTTTATTATACCAACTAAACAGACAAACTATTTTTCATTGCATTTTTGTAAGACTTTGATTAACCAAAATTGCTGTCAATTAGTGGTATCCTTAAGCTGTATTGCTACACAGAAAGAAAAATAATCTTTTCAATATGAGGTACAGGAACTGCAGTGCCAACCGTGTCTCATGGGCCACATCCAAATAAATCCAATTCTGGCTGAACAGGAATTGGGATTTCTCTTCCCAGTGAAACCAGGTACGTAGGGATACAGTTTGTCATTGTACACTGATTTTTAAAGATGACCACATGCTGATTTTTGATATAAATTCAGCAAAACACAATACAATTGAGATTACTTTATCTCATACATACAATTCCCAAATACTATTCCCAGCATACTTAAGAGTAATATTCCTTGTAAGTTGGCTTTTGCTACTGTTGTCAGTCACCTTTTCCAGCTGCTATCATGGCAACAAAGTCAACACTGGAACAAATGGTATTTTTCTTCTCACTCTACATTTAATACTCTCTACACACATCTGAAATGATGGTTTGCTGTCTCAGCATTAAGTTCACTAAAATATTTGCTTTCCCTGCAGAGAGATCTTCTCTTGAAGCTAAGGTAAACGAACAGATGGAAGCATCACAGACCTCCCAACACCACTGCTGGCTTTGCCAATTATTGCCTGAATACCAGGTCTGATTCTCACTTACGTGTACACAGTGTTGTGTGTCAAGAGAATGTGTGTGGCAGAACAGAATAGATCCCAATATTTCATAGGTACAAATAAGAAGTCACCTAACAGAATATAAGTCAGGAAATAAATGGTCAAGGCCCAGTAGACATCACAGACATTTTACTAGTGAAATCTGAGTATGTGTGTTGCTGGCATCTCTGAGAAACCCTACAGCACAAGCAGGATCACAGGCTGCATTTGTTTATCCCACAGAGACAGGCAACAGGCTCCACTCTCCTGCAACACAGTGACAAAACACAGATGGAAACAAACAGGTGGAAATGGGCCTCAGTCATGGGGTCTCACCCAACCCTGTCCTCACTACACTGTGCTTCGATTCTTGTTAGCCATTACAGTTCCAGTTCCAGCTCCTACAACTTGCTTATTTAGTCCTTAAGAGTCTCTCACATGAAAGGCTGGACTTTTGGAATCCTCACTTCTGCCACAAGGAGCTGCAGCAAATCAGTGGGTCTTACAGGGTTGGTTAGCACTGATTTTCTCCTCACATTTTGTCAATGTTTTAAGGGACAGCTTGTTGCAGAGGATTGACAATCTAAGTGCAAGCTTTTAATAAAAAATAAAAAACTTACCCAGCCCAGGCCTTATGTGTTGCATCTCATGAAAAGTTTTTACCTCCAGTTACCTTTGTAAAAAGCAAAAATCTACACAACCAGAACTGAGACTACAAGAACTAAACGTATATTGCTGAACTACTCATTTCCAAATAACATCTATCTTCAATTCTTCAACAAAATGGGAAGTTGCATTTTGTGCTCTGTAAAACTTGCATTTGAAAATTTACATTTAATTTTAATGCTGAAGACACTGTGTCTAGCAAACCTCATAAAAGCTTTAAGAAAACCACTGAAGATTTTATTCCTCATCCTTCCAAGTTTGGGCATGCTCCTGCAAATCACAGCCTTCAGTCAATCAAAGACATACTATCATTCTCACTTTGTAGATTCATACTACACCATATTTCTCAGAGTTTGCAAAACCCATTCTAAATATCACTTACAGCTGATAGGTGGAAGTAACAAATTCACAGAATCAATGTTCATACTGAGTATTTCTGAGGTCCCACAGAAAGACTCTGAACATCCAACTCCCTGTATCAACAACTGCTGCTCATTTCAATTAGGCCAAACAATTAAGTCAAACTCTGTTTGCTTCTGACCTTTTCAGCCTTTTTGCTGAAAAAAGAACTTTTGCTGCTTTTAAATGCAACAATCCCCACTATGTCAAATGCACTCTGCAGAAAAAGATAAATAACTCTAAGAGCACTGCAAGCAAACATCCAAGTATTTCATGCGGTTGCTACTTAAACAGAGTTTAAACCCGAGCACTTACTAAATTCCAGCCTGTCACTTGCCACTAGGATCCTTAGAGATTATTGCAAATGCAAAAATTAAGTCTCATTTTTTTACTAAACCTAGTTACTTACTCTGTCAAAGTACTTCCTAAAAACACATTTCTAGCAGATTTCATGTCATTTGTGATACTTTGGCACAATAGTAAGAGTGTTGAAAACACTGAGAAAAATGTTTGCATTTCAACAAACAACCCCTGAAAGTAATTTATATCCCTGTAATTACATCTCAAGTTTGAAGTTAAACTTTTTCTGCTTTGAAGATCTGTGTAAAAATCAAGAAATTGCTCAATAGCAACCAACAAAATTATCCTAAAGCATCTTTTATTTTTAACTCAACATTTATGAACCACACTTCTTGTCATGGACTTTACCACCATTTATTTGCAGGTAAACAACATCCTTCTATTCATGTAGTGCTGTGACAAAAAAACCTCAAAGAAACCCAAACAAAAACCCCCCAAAAAACAAAAAACAATTCCTACTAAAAGCCCCCAATCAAACAAACAAAACAAACTAAAAGACAAACAAAAATCCCCCAAATAAAACAGAACTCCCCACAGCCAAAACAAAACCAAAAACCCCCAACAAACCAACAACTCAAAGCCAAGCAAAAAACTTATAAGTTATTTCCTACTGCAGTCTGATATTATACATCTAACTTCATCTAAAATCATGACTGGCATTTTAACCTCCCGTTTAACTGTACTAAACAGACGATGTACTTGTGTGCTTCCATACTTGCCATAGGCAGTGGTACTGTCCTGATAACTCCACATTAAGTCAGAAATATTTTAATAACAGAAATAGCATCAACACTGAGGGAACTTCAGGTAATATTTGTTAACTACATAAATGCAACACAAAGTTCTACAATGCATGTACGAACAGCATATGAACAGACCAGATAATTTCAGATGAAAATGAACTGAATATGATTATTTTAGATTTAAGCTTTTCCTTGAACCCCAAGCAACTACATGAAAGTCCCCCTAAGTTTTGGAAAAACATATAAGCAGCTCGACACTGCTGTGTCCTCGTGACTTCCAAGACCTTTCTGACAACAAAATCAGCCTAGTACAGGGATGCAGTCATAAATAGGTAAAATTCAGCTCCAGTAAGAGCTGCAATAATGCCATGCATGGGAAAAGTTTAAAAGGTGTCTTATCTTAATTACTATGGCTTATGTTTCTGAAATAAATCACTCCATTGTTTTTAGTAGCCTGTCTCAGGGTGATGAAAAAAAAACCAACACAAAACTAAACTAAACGTGAGCATCTTCCTTTTAAAAGGCAAATGTACAATCTAAATTGGATTATGACTTGGCAATATATGCTATTATTTAAAAAAAAAATAAGTGTAACAAATTAGCTACCAATACCAATTAGTACAGATGGGTTTTTTTGTCCTACAATTCACACTCCCTTAATTTAACAAAAGAGATATTTGCTTCCTAGTAACTTTTTTGCTAAAATAGAAGTTCTAATTACTCAAATACAACCTCATGTGAGAAGAATGAAACATACAAAGCTACACTCCTTTTTACGGTGTCACATCCCAACCAAAGAGATCAGACAGCCCTTCAATCCCAGGCGACTTTCACTACTCTTTTTTAAGTTTAACATAGACCCAAACCAGGCACACATTATGGATGTGCATCAGTTCTCTATGGTACCACATTACACGTCCCCCAGACACCAAGGTCCTTGCCATCAGTCACCTGCATCGACACTGCAATGTTGCCCGATGCTGTCCCTGCGGCACATCTGCCCACACCACTGTGCACAAGGCTGATTTAGGGCACGGGCAAGACTGCCGTTGGGAAAACAGCTAGCAAGGGCCAGAGGGGTCCTTGCCCACATAACAGAAATGCAGGAAGTACGGAAAAGCCATGACCTGGTAGAAGAACCATTTCAATCTGTGTACGAGGTTTCACCTGTACACCACAGGTTTCAGATTACTGTTGCTGCAGATCGGAACATGGAACTTGGAACCATGATCCAAGTCACAAGACAAACAATATTAAGATGACAAAAAGTGGTTACCTTTAATGAAGGTCCCTCATATGCAAATATGGTGAAATGCACACATAATAAAGGACCCTGACAATTTTGTAAGTTTAAAAAAATTAGCATACTTAAGAGAAATCATCCAATTAGAGGAATAGTTAATTAAGTAATCCCTCCACTTTTGGTTCTGCCCCTATTTAAACCCCCTCCACCTCCCCAGCTCCTAATCACACATTTTATTATGTCTGTGATACTTGGAGAAAATGAGATGTCCTTGGCCCACTATAGAGGCAAGACTAAATAAGATTACATGAAGGTCAGCTTATTGCTCTAAAATCTAAGTGAAGGGGTAGGACAGTACTACAGTTAGTTAAGGAGCTATATAACTATGTAATAGTAGTCTAGAGAGCTATGATTATATAGAAAATTTGTAAAAAGCAAAAATCTTTTTTGCATCAGTGATAAGATGCAAAGGGCAATTTTGAATTACAGATAGTTTGTGCAGTGTATATGCACAAAGTGTAAGGAATCAAGATGAGTGATGAAGGTAACTGCACTTAGTAACTGTGCACACGTTCATGGCTGCTTACTAGTTAATAATTGACTTCCACATATGCTCAAACAGCTGATAAAAAATTATCACTTACATCACAGGTAAATAAATTCAAGTACCAAAAAATATGAGGTAGGATATTCCCATGATACACAACTGCTTTGGCACCAAAGTCACAGTTTGATCACAAATGCACTTAAACTACAGCAACCTTTCTTGAGCAAGTTCAAAGAAGAAAATTACTATAAGAATCCTTACACAACGTTTCCTCTGGAGAAACTATGGCCAAGAGGGTACTGATCTCAGATGATCAGCTTGACATGTCAATCCTCCGCCATGTAGAGCTCCTGTCACTTCTGTGACATAAAGCACATGAAACAGAAGCTGGGTAGGTTAAAATACCTATCAAAAGTAGGAAAAGACTTATAAACTCAGAAGTCAGTAACATTCAAGAGATGTTCTGTTTGGGCTTTAGTACAACAGACTTCAGACCCCAAAGAAATACAGCTAAATCTAGGTGCTGGAGCTCCCAGAGACCAAGCATATGATGGCTCTTGTTTCCATTTTAAACTACATTTAA